>NC_040011.1:42555736-42749281 GCF_000972845.2 Larimichthys crocea
TCTGATAACTAGTGGTGTGTGATACTGCATATTTTGGTATCGATCTGATCTGACCAAGTAAATACCGGCCAGTATGACACAGGAGCGGCGAGTCCGGCGACCTGGCTGTTTCTTTGCCAGAACCGCAGCATTGCAAACAAGAGCGGAACCTAAAGTAAAGAATCGATCTCACCAGGTTAGTATCAATCCGATACCGATACCGACTTGGTATCGATTCTATCGATATTTGGATAGATCCGCCCACCACTACCCGATAACTATTGTGCTTCAGCTCCTGACCAGCATTAAATTACTGCTAGCCGGTGAACAAATTGGAGCATTGAGCAGCTGAACAGCCAGAGTTGGCCAAAATTGAAAGAGAAAATTAAACTTGCGATCATCAAGCGGTGAGAAACACAACTCCAAATGAATCGTTTTGTGTTTGCTGGATGGTTTAACAGGTAACTGTTTGCTAACATACAATCTTTGTAAGGTGGTTAATGTCACAGTTTACAGGATTACAGCATGTTAGACTTCCACTAAGCAGCCCAAAAAAAAGGATTAATGTAGCTTTAAACCTCCATAACGTCTTAACTCTGTTAAGTAGAGCATGTTCTACATGTGCTGTACATGTGCCGGACATAAGTAGAGCATGTTCTACATGTGCTGTACATGTGCCGGACAAAGTGTATTACTCGCCCTTCTGATATCATTCTGTTTCATAATCAGAATCATACCCAATTATAGCTTTGATTAAAGCCAGCATGAATTCTGAAATTAAAACGACGCATGACGAACGCTGACCTCTTCCTGTTTTAGTGCTGTGAGGCGATATAGAGAAACTTCCGTCAAGCCTGATCAAGTGGGAGATCGTCTAAAAAGCTGTATTAAATCTGAGAGGCTAATGACCTCACAGAGATCTCACGTCTCATGTGTTTATGGTAATCAAGTTAATATGTTAAAATTAACATGCTAATGAAATAGCTATTTTAAAGAGTCACTCAAAGCTACTTTGGTAAAGTGGGAGCGGACAGAAACCCCCCGCTGTGACAAACTGTATCAGCTCTGAATCTTTCTGTGACGTTGGATTTAAAACAAGCCCCTCATGACTGGTCATTTAATTAACCTTGTCAAGCATATCTGCAGTAATCTCCAATCTAATTTAATCTGTTAATTTAAAACTGTTTCCTTAACGAGGCCAGGCCCCCAGCCAATCAAATGTCAGGTATAGAAGGATAAAGGACTTGGTTAATTAGAGCTGCCAGGAAATGACCAAATATGGACAAGGGGGTCCTTTTATTACTTTACCAAGAGAGTTATTAATTCTGTGGGAATCACCTCAGGTGGTGCGAGTGTATGTGTGTGTGTGTATGGAGATGAATGAATGCTAACAATAGAACTACATCAGATATGGAGGCATAGAAACAAAGAGAGGCAGGGAAATATATTTAGTTTATTCAGAATAATCAAATATGTCTCTTTCCAACTTTGTGGCAGCTTCATTTCCTGTTAGACAGGAAATTGAGCCTTAGCATTTCCAGAAGTGATTCTCCATCTCATATTTATCAAATGATATTCAGTCTCTCCACTGTCAAATTATATTAAAAATCTGCACAGGGCTCCCTGAAGGGCTCATATCACTGTAAACATGTTAAATCAATGAAATAGAAAAAAAAGCAGTTTCTTTTACTTAAACTTTGACTTTTACTTAAACTTTTATATTAATTTCCTTTTTTTGTTGCATCATTTGAATCAACGTGATTGTGTTTGTATTGGACAGCTGCCATATGTGACGGCGTGGCTGTGTGTGTGTGTGTGTGCATGCAGTAGTGTGTAAAAGCGAATTAAGAGGCTCAAATCTGACTGAGAACCTGTGAAAAGACACACAATGGAAAGGTAACCATCAGTGGTTTCCTTTCTAGTTGGTAAATTCAAAGCTTACTGGGGTTTATTCTGCACACTCATATAATCTGCTGATGATATTTCATAATCTTAGCTTTAGAGAAGAACTCTTTTCTAAAGCATGTTGGAAAGAAAAACCACCACCTGAGGTTTCTTGCTGAGAGGAAATGGGACCAGCAGAAGGTGTTTGGCACTTTTTTTTCTTTCCATACAAAAGGTGGTGGCTAAGCTTTATAAAAGATACAAAGCAGCAAAGTGTGGTCAGAGAATTGTACTTTTTTCAAAGTCTTTCCTCTTACAAATGATCGATAGTTACATGCATCAAAAACAGACTTTTCAGGAACACGAGTTTAGTGTTAATAAGTGGTAAATCACCACTATCTAAAATCATAGTAAACACAGACAAATCATATTGTTTGTCATTTTGTTTTGAATGTTTTTGTGGCACTTATGATGATTTACAATGAGAAGAAGCTGGAGTAAAGAGTTGATTAGCTTATCTTAGCATCAAGAGTGGAAATTGAAATTAAAATCATCTCATTCATTTATTTTACCTTATCAGGCTTGTAGGTACTGGAGCTGATCCCAGATGACATGGGGCGAGAAGTGGGGTATGAACAAATCACTAGATCATCACAGGGCTGAGACATGGAAACAAACAGACATTTATGGCTACATTCACACCTATGGGCAAAGTAGAGTCACCAATTAACCTGTAGAAGAAGTACCCAGAGAGATAAAACAGGAATCTTCTGTGAGTCATTTTTACATTTTTGTTTGTGTGTGGATCAAATAAATGAGAAAAAATATGTTAATTCATGAACTTTGTACAGAGCCAAGCTGGCTGTTCCTCCCTATATTCAGTCTGTATGGTAAGTGAAACTAATCAACACCATACACATATGCACAGAGACATGAGACTGAGCTACACACATACAGTTCATCTGTTTGCATGCACAAAAAGAATTGTTACCCATGTTCACTCGGAGGAATCACTCGATGCATTTTGAACAGAAGCTCACAATTTAGCAGCTAAACGAAAATGACCTGACAGCACTCGACACGTATGACTGACAAAGTGATTGATGCAGCACGAAAGCAGCACGGCATTGACGCTTGGCAACGAAGATAAAAAAACAACAACAAATTATTTCAAAAATTCAATGATTAGAATTGAAATCCTGGAAACTGTGGAAGGCACACAAAATGGGATTTTGGAAGCACGTCACTGCCGCATACGCAGCTCCCCGAAATATAACAAGCTTTCTAAACTAGAACTGAATAATTTGTTAGAGGCAGGATGTCTGTAAATAGACAAAATGAAAGGATGAGCAGCCTCCCAGGTTACAGCTGAGCTGCCCACTTACTGACACGTGTGTGTGTGTGTGTGGATATGTGTGTGCATGAGTGTGTTTGGCCTGAGAGTGTGAACGTGCACGTCTGTATCTGAGAACTTGGCTTCAGTGTGTGTGTGTGTGTGTGTGTGTGCGTGTGTAACACACCATCTGTGTTACCATGTGCAGCTGCGCTCCCTTGGAGCCCAAGACCCAAAACTCAGCTGTTACCTAGACAACCCCCATACACCCCATACCTGGTTCACACACATGCGTAAACTGATACAAACACACACACACACACACACACAGTGTTCAAACCACCTAAAGGTCTTATACTGTGAGTGCTTTTAAATGAGCAGATGGACAGAGACATATTAGATATGTGTGTGTGTGTGTGTGTGTGTGTGTGTGTAAGAGATGGAGGGGGAACAGGGAGGGAAAAGCAGATGGACAGGTTTCATTTCTGGATGACTTTCCTCTCTACTCGAGTGTGTGTGTGTGTGTGTGTGTGTGTGTGTGTGTGTTTGTGTGTGTGTGTGTGTGTGATGTGAAGATGATCTCAGTCTCCACTAAAATATACATTCGGTGGATCTACAGCTGTCAGTCATTTATTCAGGCACAGGATAAACATAGAACAGACTGTTAGGCAGAGCACAGATACGATACAGTGTGTGTATCATTTTTCTTCACAGATTTTGAACCAGTCTGAGACGTTTGCTTCGTTATTACCTGAGAGGATCACAGTGCTACATCTCGTATGGATGAAAAGGGCGTTGGCGTCTATAAGTTGTTGCGAGCAGACAGAGGATCTCATAATTATATCCTCTGTTTTACTGACACATATACATCATTGTGTTCAACATGTACATAATAATGTGCCATGTGAGCGAGTTCCTAACTTTACATGTATCCAGCTGACAGTACAACAGATATGTGAGCGGAGGAAGCCCATAAAACGTAGTATACAATAGGCAATGACTAATATAGACCAGGGTGGGTCAAAGCCAACTTGACCCACAGAACATCGAAAAGAACACATTTTCCTAAGTTGCCCTAAAACGGCACATTACCCAGACCACAAAAGCTTAAGAGTCGAAACACATCAACAGCAAATCAAACGCACCTTTTAAAGAGACCAAAGTGAACGAATCACGAAACAGCTAAAGCCGCACAAAACGTGACAAAGTCGGCACAGTTTCCAAACTGACTCGATTATTAAAAGTGTATTCCAATTCACCATTTGATTGTTTTCAAAGCAACATGTGGAGGAAACCCCAGAGAGAGAGAGATGAAGAAATGGTTACTCCAATATTGTTTTTGATTCATTCAGCGTAGTGGGAATAAAATGAGGTTGAGAAGACAACATCATTATTAAGTCACAAGTTTTTCAGCTGAAAGGTCAGAGATCCTCACACACACACACACAAAGTAGTTTGCAGTCTTACAAAGAGTAATAACACTAACATACATTTGTGCTGTTTCTCCTCCTGCACATGATGTGACTGGAAACCTTCTACTCGGTTACAAGAAACTAAAGTTCAGTTGTTTCTCATACTGACAAGTGAATCTTATAATTCCCATTCCCAATCCCATAATTGGAATGTGACCTTTATCTTTAGCAATGAAGGTGATCACAAGAACTCCTAGTACATAGTTTGTTACCCAACTCTCAGCAGAGAGAGTTAAAGGTTAACAGTGTGATGGATACCAAACAGCACAATCCATTGATTGTTTTATGAAGACAGTCACTAGTTTTATACTGCGATAAATGACCAAAGGTTTGCTGCTAGTATTTTCCGGGGTTTGTTTACGATGTGATGTGTGACAGAGTCAAAGTTCCCCACTGGTCTCTGGACAGTGACTAATTAGCCTAATACCAATGTTGGGTTACTGAATGGCCGATCTGCTACTGAACTCAGATCAGTGTGTGTTGCTGACCGCACTGCGAGCTACTGTACGCGGTTTAGGCTTATGAAGTGACTTCTATAATAATGTTGGGGAAGCTAAGCTTCTCTTATCCTCTTAATACCACCACCTGTGCTATTATGCATTGTTCCTGTCAAACAAACAAATAAGATAAATTGTTTGGCAGTCGTGTACTTTCTCACCACTTCCCAAATGTGTCAGGTGAGACTATAAAGGACTATTTAAATTGAGAATCACTGCTATGTGACAAAAGTTTTTTTTTTTAGCAAAATCTGATAATTGGTACCCTTAAATTAAAGCCTGAGTACACTCTGGCTGCAGAGGAGCTGTCTGGACTTATTAGCACCGCTTGTGTTTTTGCAGCCTCGTGCAGTTCTCGCAGAATGTTTGTAACTCCAGCGAACAGAAGTAAAGATTCGAGTGGAAAGGATCAGTGCTTTAGTTAAGTCCATGTCACTGGAGCATACTGCAGCCAGAATTAAACAATGTGCTTATGCAAGCCCTGACTGGCTGCAGTTGGCTGTCAAAAGTGGCTAGGTTCTTTGTTCTTTGCTGCAACAACAGATGGGAATGGGAAGAAAAAAAAAAGCAGCACACAGAAGGCGGACGGAGAGACAAGGCCGATCAACCAGTCAACTTTCTTTAAGTTTCTCTATGCATTCAAGCCTGTCAACCGGTCCATCCTGTAGTAGAAGTTCTTGGAAATGTTGGATTATCAACCCTCTGGTGTCATTTCATTTTCTATTGATCTGTATCTACAGTCCTACAAATGGATGAACTGGTAAATTAATATCTCCTGTCCGTGTGCGATGTTTTAACTACTCTGACTGGAATCGGTGTGTAATAATAATATTTCCATAGGAAGCTAATTAAAACCTATCCATCTCTATACTGGAACACGGCGGCTCCACCGCTCCCACGACAGTGGCTGGATTTCCAGGGAAAAAGGGGACAATTCAATTCAATAATCTTTATTTAACGTTAATCTCGGTGATAAGTAGGCCAAGGTTTAATGAAGGGGCTGAATCACAGATGACAGAAATATAAAAATATATCGCATATAATTCCAAGTCTATTAACTCAGGACCTTTCGTGTCATACGAACCTGTCAAGTCAACTGATGTAGGATCTCCCTTCTATGTGTGTGTGTGTGTGTGTGAAACCAGTTTTCAGTGATTCATTTCCCTCATTAAGGGTTGTCCTACTTCTCTCCTACAATCCTTCACCTGACTGCTATCTGCTCCTTTCTTATTTCTTTTAAGTACAGGGATTCTCTTTGGTTTGTTACTCCCAAAAAACAAGAATTTCCCATTACACCTTGATATTTTATAAGTTATTAGATGGTTTGTTTTTTTACAGGGCATCCCATCAAACTCATACTACAGGAAACAGAGGTGTATTTGTATTGCAACATGGGTAAAAGGCAAGAGAGGTAAGAGAGAGAAAGAGATCCAAAAGAAGAATGACTCGGGCAAGGAAGATGAAGAGGGAGAGACTGAGGGGGCGTAGGTAGAGGGGGAGTAATAAGGAAGGGGAAAAAATGTGATGAGGAGGAAAGGAGACACAGAGATACAGACGGAGAATCTCTTTCAGCGAAGTGAAAACCAAGCAGAGAACAGGGAAACACAAAGAGTGACAAGTGAAACCGACTAATGATGTGAAAAGTAGCTACAATAGTTGCAGAAGACAGAGTCCCTGTTTCTACGAATTTGCGATCTTGTCATCGCAAAAAGGTCAACGCGTCGTTGAATTTGTTTTTGCAGTGATTACTGTGCAGTGTGTTCATTTATTTACGTTCTGATGTTCATTTCACAAAATCCATTATGTAACAGCATTTCGGCAGAAAAATTAGTCGAGCTGTGATTTGAACAGCGCATAGAAAAATGGATGCGGCAACAACATTTGTGTGTCAGTTTCTGAGCTCGAGTGCGTTTTGATTTGAGAATTAAATAAGTGGCCATTGAAATGTGTTTTGTTGAAGATTCTAGAGGAAAGTGATTGACTGTGAGTGTTGCCTTCTACACTTCACCACAACCGATCAGAAAAATTAGACAAAAATGACCTGGGATTGAGTCATACAATCGTCAACAGCCAAGTGTATTTTGGCTGCAGTAATTTTAAAACTGTCAGATTCTGAAAGGAACTGACAGGTGTTTTTTTTAAAAAAAATGTTACACTTCATTATTGTCAGTCTTGACAGCAGCACATAGTGTCAACCAATATGACAATATAAAAATTGTTTTGGAAACAGTGGCTCATTTATGCATCCAGGAGACATAGAGCAGCATTCATCATCATTCATTAGGAGTCACTCACAGTCTCCACAAACTCCCGAGGGAAATATCTGCACTTTCAGCTGCTAAATACTTCATTATTTGTTTGTTTTTTTCCACCTTTATTTATTCGAGGTAGTTTCGCTGAGAGCAATGCTCTGTTTTTTCAGGAGTGCCCTGATCACATTCACGCCTGGAAGCTGTCCAGTACAACCACGCTCTGATCCGCCGGAGCAGTTGGGGTTGAGGGCTTTGCTCAAAGGAACCTCAGTGTTGGGAATAAGTGAGGGGGCAAGCAACTTTTTACACCTCCCACCCAAATTTACCCAATGACCTTCAACTCACAAGCTTGTTTCTTTCACTTTCAGGTTACCACCGCCGTAGGTTAGTTAGTCTGTCTGTTCCTTAGTGCCGGGCAGGTAGCGTACAGTCGGTTTATCCTCTGAAAACAGCTGGTGAGCCTGGAGATGAAACCAAGAACCAAAACAGTAAAATAACAAGCTTAAAGATGCTAAAACGCTCCATGAAGCTGAGGGACACAGCAGAGTCAGATGAAAACTCACTCTCACTTTGTCACTCTCTGCGACACCTGTCACATAAGTGGATTATCATAATTGAAATATTAATTATTAAAGGAAGACAGTGCTTTTTAGAAGATTTTAGTGATACTTTAACACCTGTAAATATTTATTAGTGATGTTTCTTCTAACCCTTTGTGACACTCGTATCTCCTACCTTTGTTTTTATGTTTCTGCTTATCTATTTGTGAGGAAGATGAACCTAAATAATCATTTTAATAAAACTGAAGTGGAGTTCAACAAGAAACATCACACTAGAAGCTTTACTTTAAATAGTATGTTTTATTTGATCTGTGGAAGATTGTTTCCTTTGGCTGGTGAGAAGAAATAAGTGTGGTGATATTTTCTTCTTTTTTTTTGCCGTGAGAACGTGGTCTGAAGCCAACATCAAGACTTAAAATGCCAGATTTTACAGACAGGAGGAAACAGATGTTGATGTTTGATAACCAGCAGTTTCTCTTGCTCGGATTGGCAACATTCAAAAAACTGAACCACAGTCTGGACTGATGTTCTTCTTTGTGAATGTCAGAGGAGCTACATTACATTGCACAGACAAATCTGTCAGGCTGAACTAAAATTTACAAAGACTGCAATCAGAGCAGTCATGTGTCTTGTGATACAGCAGACCGAGTTTTTCCAGGATGCTTCGCACCAAACGAGACAACGTCAAGGTGAGATGGCACTCAGCAGCAGTGCGAAACGATGATTGAAAGAGCTCCCATCAGTCATTAGCACAACGTCTTTCTTTGATACTAATGACAACAACATAGCACCAGTCCTTTTAAACACCCTGCTGCTTTAGCCACAAATAGAAATGATGACTAAACTCAGCTGTATGAGGCGGGTAGTCCTGATTAAGAGAGAGAGAGCGACACACACTCACACTAAACGCAGCCCACACACACACCCTCATACCACACAACTGCAAACCAAGTTGATGTTTAATCACCATAACATGCTGGGAACACAAACACACCCTCAGGGTGCTAATCAATTACTGTACACACCTACACACACACACACACACACACACACACACACACTCACACACACAATCAAGCTAAACTAATTTAACTCTAATCCAATTTTTTTTTACCCATTTCTGCATTGTGTGTGTGTGTGTGTGTGTGTGTGTGTTAGTACGGGATGCTGCCTGCCTCAGCACAAAGGTAAACTAACACACCATGAAAGCCCACAAACACACACACACACACACACACACACACACACACAAGATGTATGAAGTTACAAACCCCCTTCATCTCTTTGCTTGTTGGAAATGATCATTTTGAGAGACAGACAGACAAACGTCAAAGTCTTCTGTCTCCTCCCTTCGTTTCCCTCAATCAGAATAAGTGATGCAATGAAAACCAAACATAAAGCAATCATCTGACATTTCCATATGAAAACAGCAGCGTTTCACTGTGACCAGCTGATCAAACCTCATGTTTATTCAGTGTATAACCAAAGTTTTTACCTTTGCTGCTCATTTGGAAAATTTCAGGGACAAGAACTAAAAACTTGCACAGAAGCTCCTGCATGAAAGCATCAGCTCCAGTAAATGTCTGAACATGTAAATATCGGTGTTAACGTTCATTTCAAGCGCTCGTATGACAACAAACAAACACACATATATACATATTGTTAGCGTTTGGTGTTTAGTTCAACACTGTGATGATAGAGCCGTCATTATGATAATACTAAGGTCTATCATAATTATCTGCTAATTGACTGCCTAACGAGGTAGCACTCATTAGAATGCTCATTAATACTCCATCATCGCCATTGATGGCTGTAATCACAGAGTGGTGGTTTCAAGGTCTTACAGGAGGGTATGTGAGAGCAAGAGCAGATACGGTATGCGGTACCTGCGGTGTGTATGTGTTGCAAGTATTGATTCTTTCTTTCAGCCGAACCTGTTGCATTCAGCCTTTCCATTACAGGGTACATAAAGAGCCAGACACCTAATTTTTAGGGTGTCTGGCCAACATTCAGTGCAACGAGCCCTTGACAAAGTGAAGCAGACAGTAAGGGTGCGGAGGTCACGGTGGTGGATTGGCATCCACTTGACTTGCATAATTATTGTACACCTTTATATTGACAGTGATATCTCTCTCATCCTAACCATAGTATACTATGTGCAGATATTGTAGATATCTTGTCTGGTAATAGGGTTGAATTTATTTCCACTCCATGTTTCCTCTTGGTTCCCTTGCTGCAGTTGTAATTTTAAAAGGTAACACTGACTCACACTGTTACTGCCTCTGCACGGCTGAAATGCGTGGTGTGTTGCACTTCCATCAGTCGAGGTGCTTTAAGAGCAAGTTGAGAAAAAAAAAAACAACCCATCACTAACTGAGGTGGTGCGAAACTCTGAAAGCTACCAGTGTAACTGTAACTTATAGAGTTCCTTCTACATCTCTGTTAGGGTCACACAAATAACCCAAATCAAAATTTTCAATTTTTCAATGTTTACTATACAAACAGTTATATAATTTTGGTTTTGTTTGCCAAGCTGTGGAGATCTGAAAACCTGAGCAAACCAGCTTGACTAGAATTCACTTTAGGTCCGAGAGAGAAAAGTATGTTTTATGATGTTTTTGTGTCACCTTTTACACCTTGATACATTTATTTCTGCCTTATGGTTATTTAAGAGGGCTCATTTTAAAGGGGCTCCAATCAGGCGCCCTGCTGCACACCTACTATTCAGTAGCTCTCTGCACTGCTTCCTTGGAGGGTTAGTTTACCATATTGCTCCGGCTTTCTTCATTAAACTTTGCTGAGAATATTACAGTATGTATGGGCGCTTTCATTGTGTGTGTATTCCCCTCAGGCTGGACTCCAGCACCCGTTTCAGCTACGCTGGGAATCATTTAGCTCCTCTGTCAAGTATGTTGTTGTCTGTATTCTCACAGCGCTGCGTTTTATGTTGCAGGTATGCCTCTAAGTCTGGACTGCAAGGCTTTTTTTGGCTACAGCGGAGAAAACAGAGAGCCCATTATCTACTGGATGAAAGGAGAAAAGTTTGTCGAAGAACTCGCTGGACACATTAAAGAAAGTGAAGTCAGGTAAATACAGCAGCATCTAAACTGAATATTAATCCGCTTCTGGTCATATGTGTGTACCACTAAGCATTTTCAGGAGAAGGCTGTAGAAACTGAGCAAACATGAAACATGCATACTGTTTTTGTCAAGTTGTCTTTTCACCACTCCTACGAGACGCTGCAACAGTATCAATTATAGCCTGTCAAGTTTACAGGTTTGCATTGTTAATTAATTTCTGAAAAGACTCGACTCCAGCTGCACTCCTCACACTGTCACTATCTAATTTACTCTCTCGTGATTTATGTCTCATTGAGGGTTCTGTGACAGATTTCCTCTCAACTTTCCTCAAGAATTAGGAATACTAATAACAAAGTTAAATTGAATTCATTTTCTCCCCTATTGGGACCAATTACATCGAGCTCTATTGGGAAAAGCCTGATTGTCCGCGGGGCATCAAATATCATTAGAACAACCTGCCAGATCACCATGGAAACGATTGGAATATTCACAGCCTGACACTCGCACACCCGCTGGGTTTGATCACCTGTGAAATGTTATCAGTAACAGATAAATTAAATATTTTATCAATGATCGGTTAACCTGATTTACCTACTGGGCAAATTATCTGCAACTGCAATATATTTTGGTCACCACTGACAATTTAGTGGGAATAGTTTGGGGTTTCAGGTGCTACACAGTGTGTAGGAGGAAAAACCACGGGGAGTTCTGAATCAGGACTGGACTTCTTTTTTACAGTCTTCTAAGACTCAATTGTTGAGCAGAAAGACGTCAAAAAGTTTAAAATCTCTAGTGGACATCACAGGAAATCAACTAATACATCACTGGAAGCAAAGGCAGGTGTTCCAGGACAGTGTAGAGAGTACAGCAACAACCTTAAACAAATTGTAGCAAACCCTGTTTGGTGTTAGTTGTCGGCCCTGCGGGGCTTTGTGAGAGCTCCAGGGGAAAAGACGAGATCAGGAATACAGGATTAGAGCATATGAATCTCCAACTGTTAATATTAGCATGCTGCAGTGCTGCAGGGTTACTGAATTAAATATTTAATTCACACTCTGTTCTGTAGAGTGTACAGCACATCATCTACTGTACACGGTACACACTGAAGGAAAACTTTATCATGACTTAGGTTTTTGTTTTCATTGCTCTCTCCATTGATTGTATTGGTGGTCTGAGTTGATGACTTGCATTCAAACCAGGGGGCGGTCGGTAGCGTAGTGGGTCAAGCGGCCGCCCCGTGTGTGGAGGCTACAGTCATCGCTGCAGCTGGCCCGGTTCGAATCCCGCATCGGACGGCCATTTACTATGTGTCACTCCCCCTCTCTCTGCTTCCTGTCTATCTTCAGCTGTCCTATCATTAAAGGCATAAAAGGCCCCATAAAATATCTAGAAAACACTCAAACCAGGCTGCAGTTTACTCTATGAAGAGTATTATTACCTGAAACGTAACTCAGAGAAGCTGTGAGCGTGCACAACTATGAAAAGTACAGTAAGTCAAAGTGCAACCAAGAAGTCAGACTGTAAACTTAAAGTGAATGTTTACAGGGGTTGTGGTTTTACTGCTGGCCTCTGTGTTCTGGGATTAGGGTGAAGGTTAGTTAAAGTTAGGGTTAGTAAATCTGGCTAATTTGACGATTTGTTTTGTATCACAGCACAGAGCAGCTTGTTCAACGGCCCTGACGTTGTTGGTGCTCCTCTCACTTCATTCCTGGACTCGCCTGTCAGGTGTAATGTTTTAACGTGTTCTTGAAGTTGTGATGTAGGGTGACATAGTTTTAGGTGTAGAAACATCCACATATAGTTGAAGTTGGGATGGATTGATGGATTACTAGTTGTTGCTAACTTTACCATGAAGCCCTGCACATGCAAAACTGACACTGACGGTAAGAGCTCACCCCTTAGACAAGGTTTCCAATGTTTTAAAGTTTTACAGCACCACTAGACCTTTTTGTAATTGGATCTGAGTGCATGAGTTTCTTCACTAATTTGAAGAAACAAGGGTATGAGATACTAACCTCCTGGGCTCTGTAAATGAACACATTTTTAAGGATTAAATCAGTGTACCAGTAAATGAAATGTTTGAACAATGCTTAAATCATCACCATAAATTATCATAAACAGCTCCTCACCTCCTGTTAAGTACAACATGCAGCTTTATTACTTTTAAAGAGACATGCTGACTACTCGGCATGGCAGCCAGAAGTCTGTCTTTTCTTAAATCTTTCCCTTTTTGCTTCGTGCCAAAGGCAGTTCATTGGTTGCATGGATTAATACACTACGACTACACTGTGGGTTCGCTGCTTTTTCTTTTTTCATGTTACTGTCCAATCTGCCTGCTTCTGGTGCGGCACTCTGTGAAATAAATAGTGGTCCAAGATGGAACAGATACAAATGCAAGTCTGTTTACTCGTATTTCAACCATCAGTACTAACTCCCTCACCCTGACCCAGAAGTAGTAACAGCCCTCATCATTGGAAAACATTTTTTAAAGTAGAATCTGGACAAAATGTTCTCTCCAACCCAAAGGCTGTCATATTTTATTTCATCAACTCAGCCCACTAATAATAATGTTCATTCTTCCCTAAAGAGAAGTCCTTTTGCCTCGGCCTGCTCCCTCCACAGAGAGGTCAGAGGTCAGCTACAGAACAGCAGCTCTGGACCTGGGAGAGTTTCAGTGTCTTGCTCTAGGACACTTCAGCAGGAGGGCTGCTTGCTGACCTGCTGGGTCTTAAATCCAAGTCCTCCGTTTTAGAGCATGGTCTCTGTAACCACTGAGCCACTCAGCGGCCTCTGAAAACGTTCACTCGCGGGAGAATACCATCATAGATAAAGAGAGCGGGAGCGTGCACAAGTATGAGTGTTCAAACTTGAAATTAATCATGCCCCATGGGATTAAATTAACCTTTGCCTGATGAATTCTCCATCTTTCAGTGGCGTGCTCTGGACACGTCTGATCCAATCATACAGCACCTCCAAATTCAGCAAACACACTACAGCAGACGGACTCTTGCTGTGATGGACATTAATCTGTCCACGTTTAGCTCCCTCCACACATCCTGCTGCAGCACTGGTCCATGTCTGTTTGCACAAGATCCAATACTGTTTCCACGATAATGTAAATATCCGTAATTATCAATTCTTGTTACCCTGCAGTCGGTGACAGAGCTGTTGACACTCTCACATGGTTACTACTACACCACCTAGAGAGCAGCCAGCTGTGACTATGCGTGACGGACAGAAGGTTTCGGACTTTTTCTCCACACTTTAGCCTTTAAGTGCTCTCCTTCCGAAAATCTGCACCTGTCTTTTGAAAATATAATTACAATCTGTCAAGAATTCAAGCGCTTTTGGTCAAAATATGCCCAAACACACCCCTAACTTCTAAACATGAGGAGTATCGTTAGTTTTACTGCAGTCCTTGGCACAGCTTCAGTGCTGCACGGCCACTCAATATTTCTGCAAGTCAGCTATCATAGTTCACGGCTCGTTCATGTGCAATGAATTCGTAATTATAATATTTCCACTTGGGGCGGTGCTTCCTTCATTTACACTTGAAGGCAGCAGTGGCCCATATGTGTAGTGGTGTGGAGAAGCTGCTCTACCTGATTGAAATTCACATCACCTGTCCAATCCAACTGCTGTCAAAAACTACTACTACTACTACTCTCTCCACTTTTTTCGGTTTTAAAAAAATTGCCATGGAGGTTTTAGTTATGTAAGACTTGTTGCAGTGTGAGGTAAAGAAGTGGGAGAAAATACATTTTTTAAGATACGATTTCTGCATGAAAACATGCATTCATTCTGCCAAGTCAAGAGAAGAAGTGTGAAGTTAAGCTTATTGCAGTGATTTACGTGATTTGTTGATGTCCTCAGATCCAACAATGAAACAGTCCTGCAAACAGGTATCCCCTGTGTAACCATCTCTCATTCATCCGTGCCACAGAGCTCCATTGTTGGCGAATAAACTCTGAGAGACACACCAATGAGCCATATTGTTGCACTACGTGACATGTTTCTCTGTTACAATGGTCACACGCACTGTTGTTGATTCCATATAAACCATCCTGCTGATGGTAAATACTCAATAGATCCTCAGCTGAAAAATAGTACTTATTTGGGCCTACACTTGGGCTGAGAGCCATAGACAGTGTAGATTAAAGCTCTAAGACATGAACTCAAGTACTATTGATTTTGGTCTTTGTATAGAATTTGTTGACAGTAAGAAAGATATATATATATACCCACCCTTACCCTTTAAACGAATTGAAGGGTGTAGCCTTCTATAAAGAATACTAGTGTAGAAGTGGAGTCTGGATGTAGTCATCAGAGAAGGATGTTTTTTAAAAGGAGAAATGAAGAGTCCTTGTGCCAAGTTTGAGGATGTGAGGGGAATGAAAGGGACGAATAATGATCTTGTAAGATTTGTCAGATTTCAGTTCTTGTTTTTTGCACCCAAGATTTAGGGAGGCACTTGGTCAGGATGGAGTGAGTTGTCGTCATACTGGATTTAGTGGATATGTAGAGCTGGAAATCATTAAGTGAAAATAGAGAGGACCAAGTACTGAACCCTGGGGTACGCCTTGGGGACAGATGTGCAGTTAAATTGTTCTCTTTCAGTGATTTATGGCTTCAACCAGGAGAGGGCAGTACCACAGAGAAGTTGCAGAGAAGAAAGATGAAGTTAATACTTGCAAAAACATCAGTGAGGCTAAAGAGAATATGAGTACAGAGATGGGGAGAGTGTGAGGAGAGGTCTTTAATCACATTAGCACAACAGGGTGATCCAGTTTTATATAAAAAAAACAATCAAAGCCCAGCAAAAGAAATCATTATTCATTACTGGGTGGAAAGAGTGTGTTTAATAGCAGATGTCAAGACAGCATTAGAGTTATAGATTTCGAGAGAGATGGAGAGAGGAAGGAGGTCTGGGAGGGGTGGGAGGTGGGTTTAGAGATATTGGAGGGAAGGTGAGAAAACGGAAGAGAGGAGGTGATGTGTTTTTAATCGACGATTTTAGCAAGTCAGTGCTTTTAACAGTGACCTCTAATGCTCTGTCCTGGTAGACATCACTCACTCTGAAACCACTGACACAGACACAGAGGAGGAAAGCGAGAGAAAACATTTAGTCTGTTTGTTCAGGAAGCGTTGACATTTTTATCTCTTTAATAGTTCCTTCTGTAATCTTGACTATTACAGCGGAGGTTTCACCGTTTTAACTTACTCCTTTTGTTGCCAAAGCAGTAGAGAGAAGCATAAATATTGAGAATGTCAGTCCAATTCCCACAGTGGCCACCCGTGCTAAAAGTGTGTCTGTCAAAGCTCTTTGAATGCAACCACTTTGATGAAAGCCTCATGTGACGACGTGGTTCTTTTCCGTGAGGAATAATCGTCAGAACGACGATGAGTTGCCTCGTCCATGCTCGCCATGCTTGGACTGTACCAATTCCTGTTTGGTTCACCCCCCGTGTGTTGTCGAATCTGGCACTTTCTGGACGACTTTTGGTCATCAGAATTCGATCTCCTGTCTGGTCTGTTTTCGGACACTAATGCTGATTCTGCACGGGATATGCTCATTATTTCCAAAAATCCTGCTGTCTGCTGGTTTGGTTTGACCACTCACTCTGAATTCAAACCAAATCATCCCACGACACAGCTAACCCAAGCTCGGCTGAACTCAGCTGGTGGAGTGAAGGAATATTTCCACCGTACCTCACTTTTTTTCTTATTTGTTTAGTCATCCGATGCTCTTTTGCTATTTTCGTTTATGTATTCTATTTATTCTCTTAATTTTGATCACCTGTAAACCTCTCTCTTCAAAAAGACAGGAGATTTTCTTTTGCTTATCTTCACTGTGCACCTTTCCTGTGTAGGTTTCTCTACAAGCTGCTTTACTATTATATTAATACACTATTACACTTTAAAAATGGATTCTGTGGAGGGTTTTGACCTCAGCCACTTCATCATGGAAATTGAAAATATAATCCTTTTGCTATGTTTTTATTAGATAAGCCTTTCCTGATTAAAGTTATGTGGATTTTACACTTTTTTTAAGAGCTTACAGGTGTAACCTCACATGTTGCAACATGTAGCAATGCAGTAAATACAAACGATCATATTTGTTGTAGTTTGTTTTGGTACTCCATTGTGCCCTTGGTTTTTATATCTTAACCACTACCACACCCTGCTCCATGCCATGAAAAACTTCCCCACATTGTGATACAGTTTAATCATAAAATGAAATGTTATCTGCAGACACAAGGCATTGTGCATTTGACATGGGTGTCAAAGTCCACATGACTCTCCAAAAGCCCGTCCAGATTTGTCTTAGTTCATTTTCTCTGGTCCTGTCGCAGTTTAAGATCACTTCCTTCGGTTCAAGCTGTGATTAATCACGTAGGCTATTAGAAGCTGGCACTGACACTGGCTTTTAAAATAATCTCCCCCTCTGAACCACTGGATAGATTTAGTTAAAAGCAGGGTGAAGGGGGTAAATGAATATTGTCAACTGGTAACTGACTGTCCGCTAAACTCCTCCCTCCAGTCACAGCTTAGCAAGCATGACTATGCTGATCAATGATACTGCAAACAGCAGATCTGACAACATTTCCCCACATGTTGAAAGAGTCTGCTTGGTATAGAAAGAGTTTGGTCTCTTTTTTTATTGTCTGTCCAAAACTTGCATGTAGTCAATAGATTAAAGTAGGCAATGCATTGGCATATCATTATCTAACTACATTGTTATATGTCATAAAAAAAACTATTAAAAACTACAACATCCATTGTATTAGGGCCAGTATAATGCCAGTCCTGTGTGTTATTTACTACCATATGAGCTATACTGTATAGTTTAGTGTAATGTTCGCGCATTCACATTAAACCATGTACAATATACAGCCATCAAATGCATAATTAAGACTGTTTGCAGTTTTTGTAGTTACTTATGACTCAGTTAGAAACATTAAAAAGTCAGAGTTTTCATTCAATTTATGGACTTAATGTGATTTCTTTTTTTTGCAACACCTAATAAAATGTCAGCAGCACAGTACTGATCACTGCCTAAAAATGAGAAACCTGCATTTGTCTACCTGTCTGAAACCAAGGCGAGATTGTTACCAAAAATCTGTCTTTTAGAAACTACCTGTGCTGCTAGACAATAGAGTTTGTCAGGTTGTGTGCACCCTAGCTTAATGACGGAGGTCAACTGCTGAAATTAGCTCTCCTAACAGAGAATTAAACCCTCTTAGTGATAAAATTATGTCGAAAAAAAAAAGAAGTAAATGTCAGCCTGAAGGCGGAATGAACAATGTGGATTATAACCTGAGTGTTGAGTTTACCTACACTGCACAAGAAGCACACGACATTCAAGTTGACATTCACTAACTCTAACAACAACGAGGACAAAAAAAGAGTGTGTTGGCATAAGCCACATGAAATATTAATATGCCTCAAAACAATGAATATGAACAGAAACTTAGATCCGACCATATGTGTCTTACAGTTTATTGAATAAAATTGCAAAGTATGATATTAAATCCTGAATGAAAACAACAACAAAGTTAATTAGAAAACATTAGGTCTGAATGAATTTAACATTTTGCTTTTCGCTATCACACTCCACATTAAATGGGAGAAACTGCCCAACCTGTGATGCTACTACACCATCTGTGCTGACTGACTGCTCTGAATGTGCCATGTCAGCACAGCTGATCTCAGGCATCAGCGGTTATGGCTGAATCCGACCTCAAATCTGGCTTAAAGGTGCGCGTCATGACCTAAACATCAGTACAGTCTCCACCTCCTCTACCTCCTCTCTTCCTGCACCTCGCAGGCTTAGAGGAATATGACCTTACCATAAGGAGAGAGGCTTTTTTCCAGCTGTCGCCAATGTTTTCTGCACATGCCTCCTCTTTGCTCCCTCTGTCCTCCTGTTTCATCTGCTCCATACTCCACACTGCTCCACTCCTCGTTTCTCCTCTTATATTCTCTCTTTAATTTTGCAGCTTTAGGTGGAGCATTGTAGACATTAACCTCCAACTAAGATTTACACATTTCCCTTTCTCCCTGCTCTCTCATTCCCATTATTGCAGGCTATGTTTTTGCTGTCTGTGACTGTTGCCTTCTCTTTGTGTGTTTGTCACAGGATTTTACGGGAGCATTTAGGTGAGAAGGAGGTGCAGCTATCCTTAACGTTCGATGCTGTGGAGGAGGCAGACCTGGCCAACTACACCTGTTATGCGGAGAACCACATAGGGAAGGGCAGCGGGAGTGCTATACTGCAGAAGAAAGGTGGATTACTCTCTGTCTGTTCCTTATATTTTAGTCAGATAAAAATCAAATAATGAAATGTGGAGAAAAATGCCATCATGTCATAAATTGCTGCTTTTCCTGGAACAATAAATCTGGGTGAGTCACAGATTAAATGTAATAATCACAAACAGCTTGCAAGTAAATTACTCATTACAAAACCAGCAGCATGATCCAAATTTGTTATTTTGTCTGCACTAGAAAGCAACATTATCATCACCCAGAACTGTATTTATCGAGCACTTTGATAATAACGGCTTACAGACAGGACGGGGAATATTAAATGTGGCCTGGATTAGAGCCCTGTGGCATCCCGTAGCTGCTTTTTATTACAAAAAAGAATGAAGTAGTGTGTTTACTGTTTAAAGGATACTTTAGTGGCAACTAGCAGTGTAGTTGCTGATTGCATCTCTGTCACCTCACTCTCTCCTTCCTAGCGTGAAGGTGTGCAGTGACCACAAACTTCGCCAAATAATCCAAAAGGCTTCATCTAGAGCTAGTGTTTAGTTTCCATTCTGTGGAAACATGGTAGTTCAATGTGATGTCTCCCATGTAAGAGAACCCGTCTGTAGATATATAACACTCATTATGAGGTCACAAAACAAAACGATTCTTATTTCTAGGTGATCACACCAATGAAAACATAGTCCATCCATCCAGCAGGGGAGTGAAGAGGCTAGTCTGAAACCACATTTCAAGTCAAAGACCAGCCGGAAAGCTGAATTATTTATTTTATACATTATTGTTTTAATGAATGTTTGAAAGTATGGAAACTAACGCTCTCATGTCAAATGCACAAATGGAGCTAGACCCGAGAAGTAATGTCTTAGCTTAGCATAAAGACTGGAAACAGGTGGAAACAGCTAGCCTGGCTCTTTCCAACATTCAGTTTACCAACTGTGACTTCTTAAGTTCACTAGTTAGCATTTTGTAAACATTTAAAACATTAAATCACTCCACCTATAACTGCTAGTATCCAGAAAAGTGTTAGCCTAGCACTCATTTTTAGATGTATGTCTGTTAATCATTGAGCCTTGGTGACGTGGGTGTATTTTTTAACCTTAGACAAAGCGAGGCTATCTGTTACCCTGTGCTTCTATTTTATATTTCATGCTAAGCTAAGCTAATACACTTTAATAATACCCTTTTGGCTGTAGCTCAAAGGTATGAGAGTGGTATTAATCTTTTCATCCAACAGGCAAGAAGGCATTCCCCAGACTATTTCTCTAAGCAGGTTTAATATTCACTAAAGGATTTTTTACAGATAATTTACTGTCTCAGTAACAAGGAATCAAGCTCTGGATTTATAGCTGCCACAGTGTATTGTCCCAAAAGCAGTGCTTTATTTGTTTACCCTGACTCGCTAAATATAAAACCCTATCTGCTCTAGTTACCTGGGACATATTCCATTTCTCTTTATGATTCTGTTAACAAGAAATACCCCTACGGCTGAGCAACTGATGCTAGCTTTTATGGCTCAGTAAATATTTGTGGATGTGAACAGCTTCCAAGATAATTAAGGCTTTTAAATGTGTGCTGTCATCAAGAAATGTGTGCGATGTAAAAAGCTCCTCCAGAGCTTCATTTCAAACATTTGGGAAGCTGCTTCCAAACAGCTCAGAGAAAGAAAATAGACGCGGTACTATTTCCTATTTCCGTCTTACGGATTTTTACAGATGTGGACATTCTGTTTGATTGACAGGCGGTCTCTAGAAAGTGTGCTGCAAAGAGTGCTGAGCACCACAGATGGAGACAAAATACAAAAAAAAAACAGCTCTCATAGTTACAGCTTTAAATATTCAGCTGAAAAATGCATGAGGGCACGACTCCCTTTGTAAGACATCTGCAGCAGTCCTGCGGTATCTTGCTTTCCATCTTATGAGCAGAACGTGCGGGCCTGTTTGAGTCAGAGGCCACAACCCGGAGAAATGGAGAGAAACCTAGAGAGACGAAAAAAGAGAAACAGTGAATAGCCAAACAGCGATGGCGGAGGAGGAGATGAATCGTCTCCGTTACCTCGAATCTCTGTGGAAAAGCGAGCCGCGTGAATGCCCGCTATATGAAATAAATGTATGTAATGCAGAGGAGCAGGGACAGCGAGGGCCGGGACCAATGTGGCGAGAGATAAACAGGCACAGAAACGGCTGGAGACAGAACGAGGCAAGAAAATGGAGAACAAGGGAGAAATAATAGATGCAGGCCCGAGAGATAAAGACGGGGAAGGTGAGAGGGGTGTACGAGAAAATTGGGAGAGACAAAGTGAAGAGAGAAACAGAAAAGAAGAGACACGGGGAGAGAGGAGGAGGAGGAGGAGGAGGACTAAAAACAGGTCTTTCTCTCTGCGTCTGATTCGCGCTGAATGCCTTTGGGTGTCAAATCTATCTTACTATACTTAACTAGCACCCTGGGGACGCTCACACACAGGCACGAGCATGCACACACACACACATGGGATCACACACACACCTCCAGAGGGGGGTCAGGATGGGAAATGTAGGGTCGTCATTACTTCACACTGTAATTACCTGGATGAATAGAAGAAACTGTGTGTGTTTGTGTGTGTGTGTGTGTGTTTGTGTACAAAGCAATAGGAAGCATTGCTGCACAGCGAAATTCTGCATATGTGCGTGATCGGAGCTGACGCCCATAGACAGAAACACATACACTCCTCTCACGGGAGGCATTAGGTGTAATAGGGTTGTTTCAAAAGCGTGGTCGAGAGGGCACACACACACACACACACACACACACACACACAGCAGAGTACTCGAGTAGCTGGAACCTGAAGCAGGTATCGGTACATGTTGAGCCTGCTCCTCTTCAAGCATCCAGCGAATAGTGTGTGGGTTTTCTTTTGGATTATGGTGGAGGTTGGATCACTGTCTGTGTATGTAGGTGTTTTGTGTGTATCTATATGTTTGTGTGCATCTCTGAATGCCTTCCTCCTCCCATCTGTCTCTTTATCTCTTGTCTTTTTCCTGCTTTCCTTTAACCTCACATTCATTTAATTTTTTTTTCATTTCCGTAAGATAAAGTAACAGCAGTTGTTCCCAGAGCGTCTCCTCATCTACATCTCCTCCTCTGTGATCAGTATAGATTTAAAGGAGATGAGCCAAGAGATAATATAGCTTTAACCTGGAAAAAGAGTCTCTGGTTCGCTGTAACGCAACCACCTACGGCGCTCCTATTATTACTCATAACCTTTTGCTATTTTAGCAAATTTAATATCGTCATTATCATTCTCAACATACCGGTATAGTTTCAGAGAGCCAGTTCGGGGAGGATTCATTAGAACTAACCTTGTCCTTGCATGATTTTGAGTGGGAGGTGTGGGGATGTTTTCAAATCTATTTCAAAGGTAATGACATTCAGGGACATTAAGCCGACTCAATGCGGAAACCTCTGCCCCAACAGGCAGGACAATCAGGGCAGAGTCCGGGAGGACGACGAGCAACAACGACAACATGTGACAAAAATAACATGCGGGTTTTCGATATCTAATATTTATGAGCCTTCAAACTGGGTGAGGTAACTAGGTTACAGTGCACATGCATCTGCACCAATCAGTGTTTTTATATCAACAATAGTTTGAATGTCTATGTCAGGGGTCTCCAAACTGCGGCCCACCTAAACAATTGGAGCGGCCCACTTAACGATCCCAAACAATCTATTTTTCAAAATTGCATTTTCCTATTATAAAATATCCACACTTAATGATTAAGCTTGGCATTCTAATTAAAATCTACCTTATTTACGAACTATTTACAGCACTAGCTAATTTTCATCCCTTCACACAATGGTATATTCCGACGTGACTTTGCTTGCGATCAACTTCTGCGCAGTCTGGATTAAACTCGGCGGGTCAGGGACAGCCGCACGGTGCGGGAGGATCCCCTCGTTGGACCTCTACAAGACCGGCTCTGGGTCGGCTTGGAAATGCTCGGGGGCAAAATCGCAACAAAAATGTAAAAAGCACCACAACTTTCACCGCAACTTTTTTTGAAAACCTCATGCAACATCAGGCATTTTCGGCTGCAACTATTTCAAAAAAAGGCTGCGAAATCCTGGTGGGACTGATATCATTTCAGTTATAAACTAACCCCGGCCCCCCATCACAGAAAGGCAAGTTGATGTGGCCCGCACCGAAAAAAGTTTGGGGACCCCTGGTCTATGTGTAATGATGAACCTATGGAGAATCACCACCTAGCATTTTAGCGTCTTTCAGCTCATTGTTTTAGTTTTTCTGTTACATTACAGCTTATCTCGCTGGCATACGGTGGCTGTCGAGCATTTAACCCAATAAATACTGCTTATATAGATCCAGTTTTACCTTCAACACTGTTAAACCAGCAACAGATTGAACCGTAAGTTTAAGAGGCTGAACTAAACAGTCATTCTGTATTGAACAGGGATGTGTATTAAATTTAACTATAGATTACTTTGGTTAAAGCTCACTAACTTGGTTAACTAGACCCCCCCATCGCCTCCAGGCCTGAAGTCTTGAAGCTAACAGGGTCTTGTCCGGGCACCTGAATGCAACATGGCAGCCTAAACAAAGCACAAGTTGTCCTGAGTTAGCACAAGTTATCAAAGCTTGATTTCATGCGCCGTGTGTGTGATTGAATTAGGGTGTGCTCTCACCCCGCAATGACCCAAGGTAATGGGTTGATGCATCTATGTTGTACGCATGCACTCACACGGGACACACACACACCTACAGTACACACACACACACACACCATACACGTCCACTTATTGTAACTGACAGAGCAGAAAGAGCTGCTGCCTTCAGCCGCCACGGCGAGAGCATTACTCGAAAGAAAAAAATGGGGAGGGAGAGAGACGGACGGAAAGAGCCTGACAGGAGAGAAGAGGGATGGAGAGGAGATGACAAACAGAAGGACAGACGGAGAGTGAAGGAAAGACATGGTTCGTCTGATGTCAGTCAAAGGTTTGGGTTCAACACAGGCTTCATTAGCTTCATCTAGAGGCAAAAAAGGAGATTTTTAGGCAGGTCTGATTTTGGGTGAGGAAGGGAGATACATCCAAACATTTCCATCGACCTCATTTACACTTCAGGCGATCCGATAGCTGCTGCATATCAAAAAAAGCCAATTGCATCCAGGAAAGCTTTGATCAATCCGATTGCTCAGACTACTTCAGGTTGCGGTTTGAGAGGCACTCCATCCAGATGTTGAAAAGTTGTACATGCTCATGATCTTTACTCAAATAACCACTCACCTTTGTTCACCCTGTCCCGTGTTGTTATTCTTGTTACTGAACATGCTCATGGGCAAAGTTTATTCATCTTCGGTTTCAGCATTTACCAAACACACTCTGTATTTGTAGTTTGTAGAAAAGCCAAACAGATGGAGTCAGATTTGTAATCCGGTGTGAATTAGTACTCAGATTTCTTTCAAATACAAGACACTTTGAATTTAAGAGTGCAAATGAGGCCAGTGAGTGATAACATCTACTTAATGTTGCATTTTCTTTATCCCAAAACGATTTTTTAAAATTATTTTTCTATAACTTCTTGTGGAAAACATTTAAATTACTACAAAGTGGAACTGTACATCCTGTTCTTTGGTCAACCAGACCTCTGCACGGGTTAAGATTGGGTGGAGTGACTCTACTATTATGTGAGGTCACCATCCTTTATGAATGAATAAGAAAGACAAAGGTGAGGGCTGTCCCTCTCAAATAGGAGCAACAAACAAAGAGAATGACGGAGATCTCGATGAATCTCAGACACAATACGGTGTGAGGGTGGAGAACAAACACAGTAATAACAACAGACTTCTTTCAGTCATGTATGTTGGCTTAAAAGACCAGACTTTGATATAATTTAGAATCCATGTTGAGTTGCAGAGTTTGGTGGGATCTCAGGTCTTTCTAAAGAAGACAGCTTTGTCTTCAACTTGAAGTAACCTTTAAAGAAACAGCATCTTCAGAATCTAACAGTGGCTCCAAACTGAAAGATGACACAGATGGGACATTTGGGAGAAAACTTTTAAGGCTATTTTTATTATTATTAATGCATTTTATTTATTTATTTACAACTTGCTTTGGCATCAGATGCTGAATGCACTTTTAATAAAACCAGTGGAAGGAATAGAAAACTAAAAGACCGACAAAGACAGTAAAGTTTGTGGAATTAAACAAAGTGGTGTCAAAGAGCGTAACAGGGAGAAAAGTTCTGTAAAATATCACATATGCAGACTCTTAACGCCCCCATTACCATCGCTGACTACTCTTTTTATGCCTAATAAGTAAAAAGCGTACTTAAAATTCAGCATTCAAATTCAGGCTCCCATTTTCCCGTGCACTGATATCAGGAGACGGCGGCAAGTGACTCATTACTAATGGAAAAATATCTGAGAGAGATAGATGAAGGAGGGAGTGGTGATAGAGTGAGGGGTGAGAGCAGAGACAGGAACACGGGGGAAGGAGAGAGGGATGGATGGAGGCAGGGGGAGAGGTTTTCTAAATGGGTCTCATTACTAATGGAGGCAATTGGAGTTCACTTCACTGTAAAGCAAATATTTGGTAATTAGTTAAATTTCACTATTTTTCTTCCCCCCTTGGACTGCCGTTCCATCTATTCCTCCCTCAATATTCTGCCCACTGTCCCACCTCTTTCTCCTACATAGTGTCTCCTTGTGGAAGACTGTGGTGTAGCAGCACAGGGTAGAGTTAGAGAGACGTCTACTGGTGAAGCGCGGTCATTTCAGGCAGGTTACATACTGTGGTGGTAATCGAAAAGACAGGGACATGATGGGACATTCTTGCACCATCATTCATAAATGTATAAATCCATTTCAAGCTGGCCCTTTGTCCTTAAAGTTCTTCAGCTTAGGTCACTCGGTTTGATACTACAGCCAGAAAAAAGATGATTCTCGAGTTCAAGAGTTGTTCCAGCATGCTCGAGATGACGGAGCATTATACATGTAAAGAAATTCAATATATGAGACACACAGTACATATTGCTGATAACAAGTATGCTGCTGTACAACCGAGAAGGTACTGAAAAACATTTTTTATAGGAAATTCAATGAATTTGGCCTGCTACATACGCTCTAAGCCTTTAATTTTTATTAATATTTTAAGTTGGTGCAGGCTGTTCACTATCACTATGCTCACTCAAAGATTTATCCATCTGTTTCCACAAAATAATAAACTGTCTTTTTGAAAAAATTCCTGTGATACTTTGGGCGTACGAGCACTTACAGTATCACAACCATCTACAGCACTTATAGGAATAACTATAAAGGTAACTACATATGTATATGTAGATATAATACGTGGATTAACACATGGTCAGCAGTATAATGAAATTAGATAGATGTGTTAGAGACAGCTCAATATATATTATATTAATATATTATATATTCATCATAATAGTATGTATTTCATTAAAAAGAGGTCCAGCAACAACATGCTACTTACATTTTAATGCAATATAACATCACAGTCTGAGGTACTTTATGTATATTTTGCCGACTATGCCTACTTGTACTATTACTTAATCAAGACTGACGTATTGTAACATTGCGGCATTCTTCCACCACTGCCTGTTTAAAGGATTTTCTCAATACTATGCTATTAAAATTCAGCTCATGATTGTAAGTCTTCTACGTCTGTGACTGATGCCTTCAGTCCAACTGCAAATTTACAGTTCTATAAAAGTCAAATGAGCAGCCACACATGTGAGAGCGAGCGCTCCCGCTGTGACTTACAGTACAGGCGCTGTAGGTGCAGACTGAATGTTTCTATTACACGCTGTCACCGAGCTGACAGGAGAACAAAGAAAGTAACAAATCAGCTTTACGAATCAGCCAAAGTTCTTCAGATCTGATAGACCTGACTATTTCTGTATGTGTGTATGCTGTTCTTCACATTAATGTTTTGATATTAATCTGTAGCTTTTAATGTAGGAGGCGAGAAAAATACATGATAGTAAGACAGCTTGCTCTCCCCACAATAGGTGGCGCTGTAGTCCCATGTGGCAACAGGAATCTGCTTATGATGACACACTGTAGAGCTGCAGGGTCTGACCTCAGGCTCAAGTAGTCATTAAAACTTTATGTCAGAGGATATTGTTACACACCAACGTAATAAGATAATAGATAATAAAAAAATAATAATAAAACAAATAAAACATGATGTCATTTAAAGGATGTAACATATTGCAACAGCATAAAATTCCCTGCAATAACTAGGACAACGAATAAACACGGGTTATAAAATGAGGTGGTGCTTAGTCATAGTGACGAGATGAGTTGATGTGTGTGTGAGTAAGTGTGAATGACATAACAGTAGATCATATTTCCCATTGTGTCAGTCCCCATCATGTTCCATTAATCTACCATACACTCGTATTGCCTGTGATAACATCATCATCCATACAGATATACATGATCTCAGATTGTGAGGCGTTCCAGCTCTGAATACTCTGTGTTGGAACTGACTCATAACCTGCAGATGTGTAAAATACAGAATTACACAGGCGGTTCTTTTATTTTTGTCGATCTCAGTTTGATTCAGTGAACTTAATTAAACAGGATCAAACACAGAGAAACATCAATAGGCTGCATACTATAAAAATGTCAGCGTTATCAGTCCCATCCACAGCTGTCTCATTCACTACATGAGAGACAGTATCGGATGCTTCCCAATGAAAAGTTTACAGTGAGCTCCTCTTTATTAAAGGCCGGGTAATTTGCTATATGCACATCTGCCAAACCAATCTGTTAGTCCTCCACCTCGAAGCCTTTTTCAGCTTGAAAAGGCTTCCAAAAATGTGTGATTGTCCAAGTGCAGGCAGAAACGGGCTCATTGTTGCCTCCTGTGGCCTGACAAACCACAGTGAGGCAAGAGAAAACGGTGCACACCATCGGACAAGCCACGAAAGTGAGATAAATGATCGGGCATTTCTCTAAACATTTCAGTGGTAGCCATGCAGGACTAGAGTTACACACTCCTAAACACTGGGCCATAAAGACACACAATGTTTGTTTTTGTTCTGTCAAGAATAGATGTTAGTGATATTGCTAAGTCAGTCCATATGATGACTACAACTCTATTTATTCTGCTGTTTGGCTCCATTTTAGGATTGACCACTCTCCTGTGATTGCCACTTGTAGCCACTGTTCAGTAAAAGTTGCACAGTCTCGCTTGAAAGTTTGAGGAAAGTGTGTTATGGGGACATTCATAGTGAGTTATAATACATTATAGATGTGACTTATGATGAATTGTAATTGAATTGTCAGTTGACTGATGGGGCTTATAATACATTATGATTACCTTACATATCGACATAGACAGAATAGAACAATAGAATATCTCTTTTAGGTTTTATACATTTAGATTTCATTCCTATTATTGATAGATTTAACTTTAATTGTCTTAAATTATTTGAAGTGCATGAAACACATTGTGCATGTGTCAATATCTACTTCACTTTACTTGTGGCATGGATTGTTGCATGTTATAGCATCCTATATACTATTAGTTCCTTGTACAGGTGATTGTTGGAGTGTGTTATATGTGTGTATAAGTACCCATAATGTGTTATAAGCCTCATCAGTAAACCTCTAGTTTATGAGAGCGTCCATGAGCGTCCATAATGACTTGTTCATGTGTGTAGTCATAAAGCATTATGATAACGTGATACAGATGCAGTCTTCATAGAAAGTGTGACAGTTCAATTTAGTAGAACAAAACTGGGACAACGTTAGGAAACTAAAAAAGTAGTAACGGTGTTAGTCATTCATTGATGTTCATGTCTTACACACCTGGTTCAGTGTGTGTGTGTGTGTGTGTGTGTTTGTCTTATGATGTCTTATTCAGTCAGTTCAGTCAGTGTGCTATATTAGCAGAAAAACAAAACAGCTGTAATAACAATCTCGGATTGTGTATTTGTGTGATTGAAATGAGTTTCAATCTTCCCGTCACCGATTTTAGAAAATTTGCCAATCTGAATGTAATTTAAGTTTTTCATTTTTTATATTTCCTGAATTCAAATTGTTGTAGATTGACTTCACGTGCTCAGATGTGAGCAGATCAGTTTGTAAAAAGAAAGCAGAGAAGAAAATCCAAACACAAATAAAACTTCAGTAATACAGCGTTCAAAATGAGTTATACTGGAGAAAATATATGATTATCTTGTGGTCCTTTGAGCAATAACTGATATAAATCTCATTGATTTCTTTTCCACTCGCCCCCTTGCTGTATCTCTCCTGCCTGTAGATATGTATCGCCTGGAGCTGGCTGGTGGTCTGGGGGTCATATTGTTGCTGTTGGGAGTATTGACGGCACTTTATAAGTGTTACAACCTGGAGATCATGCTCTGCTACAGGCGACACTTTGGGAGTGATGAAACCGAAGACGGTAAGCCTGTTTGCGTGCTCATTTTTATGACAAATTATGCAACAGCAGCAGTGGTTCAGACAGAGAGCTTATGTATATCAACATACATATTGCACTAGGAAAGAGGAGAAGACAGCAGCACTCAGGCTCACAGCAGGTTACGATGGAAACATGTTGCTGAAGCGATAAAAAACACCCAAGATGCAGTTACAATCAATCAAGTGCACACTTAAGTCAAAGAAAGCCATTAACAAAAGAAAAGCACCAAAGTGAATGAACATCTGAATGAATGAACGTCTCGGTTGTTAGTCTAAATGGTGATTAGCAAAGTCTTAAAGCTCTTTCTGAAAGGTAAATGACGTGACGCAGAGTGATTTTCAAAGAGATGTCTACCTGTCCTGTACTTATGTACTCTGTCTGTCTCTCTCTTTACAGATAATAAGGAGTATGACGCCTATCTGTCCTATACTAAAGTGGACCTTGACTCTTTGGGCAGGTCAGTTACCTCTATACACACATATATATGTATGTATTAAAAATGCTTTCTCGTCATAATAACACTGGTTCTTGTACTTATTATTATCTCATCTTCACAGATATCAGCACGAAAAGCACTTTCTGAACTTGATTCTGTGTGTTGGACGTTAAAGTCTTGATAAAGTTAGGTTTAGGGTCACCAGTTTCATGACGGTCCGTTAAGTGTGGAGCCAGAGTCATGATGTGGCGAGCCTAGCTTAGCATAAAAACAAGGAAGCAAGGGCAACAGTTCAAAGTATCCATGTCAGCACCTCTAAAGCAGACTAATAAACACATTTTACAGTTTTAGAGGGCATCAATTGTTGGAACCATTTTTTGGCAAACAACAGCCCGACACAAAGGGTTTGTGGTTGGCTGTTGTTTGTGCAGCGTCCAAAGTTGTGCCAATACAGCAGGATTACCAGGTTCGGTAACACTGTGTGTGTTCTGCCAAGTCCCACTGTACCCTGGGATGCTACAGTAAAACACTGAAGTGTTGGGCAGATGGAAAATTGCCGTTTGTCAAGAAATAGTAACTTTTCTTTTTTTCCACATATCTGTTACAGTGTGTCAATAAATGAGCTTTAGAGGCGCTGCTGGATGTATGTCTAAGATAAACTAACCACGGCTCCACACTTAATGATCCAGAATTGGTACTGATCTTTTCATCTCACTTTGGAAAAGAATAGAAATAGAATAGAAAGCTTTTATTGTCATTGTACAACAGACATACTGTAAGCACAATGAAACTACAGGGGGCTTCAACAAGGTGCTGGTCCTAATATAGGAAATAGCATAGTGTAGCGTCGATATAGAAAAGATAAAAACCACAATATAAATATAAATGCAATGCTATAAATGTACAAAATACAAAAAGGGGTATTCATAAAAGGTGCATGCTGCATCTTGCTTGTATTTGCATAACAAATGGTAAAAGCAGGATGTTACGTGACAGGGGTTGTTGCATATGATTACACAATTATTGCACATGACAGTTATTGCTCGTAACAAGCACATAATAATAATTCACAGGAAGTTATGGAGGTAAAGCTGTTGCACAAGAGATTTTGCATGTTGGGTGGGGGGCTAGTGCATGTGTGCAGAAAGTGTTCCCTTAAACCCAAACTAAGATAAACTGGCTGTGATGTCACGCTACACAATTTCTGGCTGTTGCAGTTCATTTTTAACTGTCACATACATTTGAGGCTATCACCAGGCGTTGTGGCCATCACTTTTGGTTTCGCATTTGATTTTGAATCTAGAGCCATGATTACTATTCTCTGACCCCAGCAGGGCGAGCAGCGACGAGGAAACATTTGCTTTAGAGATCCTGCCGGATGTTTTGGAGAAGCATTATGGTTACAAGCTGTTTATACCAGACAGAGATCTAATACCCAGCAGTAGTAAGTATCCATCTATCTGTCTATCTATCTGTCTGGCCACCTTACCTACTCCTCCTCCCCTGCACACACATACACACACACACACACACAACCTGTTTCATTTTCTCTCTGGACCATTATAGCCCCCAATACCCAGAATTCATCACTCTGTCAGAATAAATAAGAATCTATGTGTGTTTTCGTCCTAACACACTTACAGACACACACACACACATCTGTGTATCAGGTGAATGTCCCCCCGAATGACACATACACACACACACACACACACACACACACACACACACACACACATAACCTGTTTCATTTTCTCTCTGGACCATTATAGCCCCCAATACCCAGAATTCATCACTCTGTCAGAATAAATAAGAATCTATGTGTGTTTTCGTCCTAACACACTTACAGACACACACACACACACACACACACACGTCTGTGTATCAGGTGAATGTCCCCCGAATGTCACACACACACACACACACACACACACACACACACACACACACACACACACACACATATGCGTTCACACTTATGAAACCACAGACACAGTACGTGTTTTCCCCAGTCTAGCCTGTGTCTCAGTCTTACTTTCACAACAATAAAAAGGTTACATGTACTGTGCAGGATGTAAGGTTCAGTACACACACTGTACACACACACACACACACATACACACACACACACACACACACACACCTACGCAGATACCGTTTGTCATCATTTCTGCAGGGTTATGTGTCGCTCGCCAGTCCAACTGGAGGGCGAAATATGACCGTTATTGCTGTTATCTGTCAATGCTCTGACCTCACACACACACACACATAGCTATATATGCACTGAGCATAATATGAGGCGGATATACAGTGTAATGTATAGATTTGTCAGAGACACACACGCACACACACACACACACACACCTACTGCCATCCATCATTGTTACACTCATCTCTGGCCTTGCCAGCTGCAGGGACAGTGAATGGAACATTTAGATTGAAATGTAGTGAGGTTCATCTGTTTCATACTGTTTCTAAACACACACACACACACAGTCACATTCTCACACACGCAGAACATGCGCACATGTATCATCTATGCACCCATGTATTGCTCCTAATAGGAAGAATTGTTAAAGCTGCAATAAACCATGTTTTTATACATGCAGCGGCTCTTATATCTGCTCGAAGTGTAAAAGCAGTTGGCAGGTAGTGAGTGATGATAAATGAACACCTGACTCTGCAGTGTCCCTCAGCTCTACGAAGCGTTTTAGTGTCTTCCGGCTCATTGTTTTGGCTGAAACCGTGCACAAATAGTTCAGCCTCACTGCTCTCTTCAACCAGGTGGCTAGTTTTTATCCAACGAGCCATGATTACCCACCAAACAACCTACAGCCGAGCAGCCACTAGCTTTTGAACATAGTGGAGAGCCAGATATTTCCTTGAGGAGATGGTGGAGACCAAAACAGAGCTAAAAGGAGTGTGAAATTTTACTTTTATTTACAATATTTACAACTCTAAATGAATGCTGCTCTGGATGTATAGATAGGCTTCATGAGGTGATAGTCTGTCAGGTGGCCAAACAGTCAATTAATGATGTTTTAAAGTCAGAATGAAAATAAAAATGATATTATATTTTCTCCTTCTTACCTGATTGTCTAATTATTAGTATCATAAGACCCACCTATTAAAGAAAAAAGTTAAGCCACGTCCCATAGCATAGTAAGTCTTCAGCACATTGTACACATCGCAAACCTTGCATTATAAATGTTTAATTCTTTCTTTTAGTCCCGTGCTTTAAAAATGGACGACAAATCAGTCTGTGTTTACTTCAATAAAATAAATATAAGGCACATTCAGTAGTCTCTGAGGCACCTGGTTAATTCAACTGAAGTATCAAACTAATGCAGGGAATAAAATATTAAGCCTGTTTATTAGCATTATGTTACCAAAACCACATTTCAACTTGTCCAAGAAAAAGAATGTAGCCACTAAAATAACTTCATAATGTGGCCATAGAGTCACAAACTAATGTGTGTTCTTTGTATTATTTAACATTTTCGTCTGAAACACATAAATAAATTTACTTAAATGTGGCTCATAATGAATCGCCACGCTCTGCATAGTCTGCCCTCAGACAAAATTATACCTCCTCCTAACAAACGCATAGAAAGTCATATTTCCTCCCTGTGCCCTGAAAACATCCTAAAAACAAATGTCCGCTGTGTGTAACGACACGCATAACTCTACCTAAGATGCGTGTGAATTAAAGGTTACGTGGTGTGGAGAAACACACTGAATGGGTGAATCACAGAGACAGAGAGAGGTGCCTTTTCAATGCTTACCAAAGCCATTGACGGAGCGACCTAAAATACACCGTTCAATTATCCACTCCATTAGCCCTGCGAAATTAACAAGAGAGCGGGAAATAAACAGCGGGGACAGAAAGAGGTGGGTATGGGGTCATTGGTTTGTGTTATTTCATTAATTGATTTACATAATCCTCAAAAAGAAGAGAGCACGGGAAGAGGAGACGTGAAGGGCAGGAGAGAAAAGTGGGAGGTTAAGTGGGAGGAAGAGAGAGAGCGAAACATAAAGAGAAGGATGGAAAATTAAACCCGGAGAAAGAAAGAATGAAAGGGACTAAATTTCGGGATGTTCTGTACTATTTGTGCCCCGCAAATTGAGCGTGAAATTGCAATGTGTTGCTGGAGAGTCTCTGTCATTAATTTAGTTAGCAAGTGAAGAGATGGTGAAGGAGAGAGGCAATACAGAGAGAGAGAGAGCCTGTTGTTCACAGAACAGAGTTTTCATACCTTTTCAGTAACTACAAATTTGAAAAATAATGAGCAATTTCTTTGACGGCAAAAAAATAATAATAATAACAATATATTCAGCGTGTCACAAACAAATAATTGGAAATGGGACAGTTTGAGAAGACAGGTTTCCACTGGGCTCAGTATGAAGCAACAGCACCACAGCGAGGATAAAAAAAAAGAAGCATTTAAAACTGCAAACGTTGGCTCGATATTGACACACGCACCTCAGATTTACTCACTTTTCACATCTCATCACCTGCTCATTCACCTCGCATTTTCCGCCCTATAACTTAAAAGTAAAAGTTGATGGTGGTGTATCAGCACAACTCTTCATCTCATCTCCATCTAAGAGCTGACTTGACTGCGCGGAAAAAAGAAAAAAAAAAAAAACCTCTTGCACAGGCATTTCTGTCACTCTACTATATACTCCTGTCAATCATTCCAGTTATTTATGAAGAAAATGAGTCGAAGGATGCGGAAGGAGAAGGCAGATACACCCTAATTTAATATGTTCTGCCTCGTCCTCTTGAAGCTTCCTTACCTGCGATTCACAATAAAATAAAATACTTGTTTTTTTTCTGACTTTTATATTTTCACAATTTTGAGGAGGAGTTTCAACGTTTTGGTTACTATATGTTGTTGCTTTCTATCCAGGCCAGATGAAGCGATTGATTCCAGTCCAACACCTACAAGCACAAGCAAATAATATGAGTTACCACATTTCCCAAAATGTTGAGCTGTTTCTTTAGAAATCTACCTGAGCAAAGTGTTTCAAAAGAGTTATAGAAGAGGTTTTATTTTACTGAACACATGTCAAAGAGATACGCCAACATTTTGAGACATGGTGAGTGAGAGGAAAAGATGAATACTAAACTATCTGTCTCAGTTACACAAAGTGGCAACCTTGCTGCCTTCGCTTTGATGCACTTCAGGAAGCTGTACAGTCCACTGCACCCAGCTGCCGCCTGCCAGGAAATAGTTGCAGCGCTTAAGTCTACTTTTATAACCACAAAATGCTATTATTGCATTGCTTATTGGGTACAGCTTATACAAATGACACATAAGGTAGGAATCAGCCCTTTGGAGACACAAGCTGTGAAACCACATTCTTAGTCTCGCTTCATGCCCAGACATGAGGTTGATCTAAAAATAAAAAAAATACACTATTGTGTTTCACTGTAATAATGAACTGGAGAAAACAGCATCACTGTCAATAATTTAAACACATTGAGATTTGTTTTATTCAAGTAAATTCAAAATGTAGTTAAGTAAATGAAATGACGTCCCTCTCTAATTCTCTTCTTGCTCTTTGTAGCCTTCACTTTATCTCCATATCTGTGTCTCCCAGCCTACATTGAGGATTTGGCTCGTAGCGTTGAACAGAGCAGACGTCTGATCATCGTTCTGACGCCGGAGTTTGTCGCCAAAAGAGGGTGGAGCATCTTCCAGATAGAGACACGCCTCCACTCGATGCTGGTTACCGGGGAGATCAAGGTATGTGAAATATAACAATCTGAGACATATGTTTAGTGTTGATTACACAATATTACATGCTCAAGGAAGTTGTGAAGTACTCCCTTCCTTTTCAAACACCTCTTCCTGTGTGTTCCCGTGTGTCCAGGTGATCATGATAGAGTGCGCAGACCTGAAGAATGTCATGAACTACCAAGAGGTGGAAGCGCTTAAGCATACAATCAAGGTACACAGAGAGAGGGATGAATAAAGGAACAGAGGAGGAGACTGAAGGAATATGTAAATATATCAGATCTCTTCTCTTCTCTGCAGGTTTTATCCATTATCAAGTGGAGGGGTCCTAAGAGCAATGAGCTGTCATCTAAGTTCTGGAAACAGGTGGTTTACGAGATGCCCTCGAAACGCAGAGAGACGTTATCCAGACGCCAGGTAACAAAGTACATTACATTTTTAAGTACATACTCAGTAAAATGAGACGTATACTGAAACCCATGTCCTTCTACTCATGAATTGTGCATATTGTGTAGAGCTACAGGTGTAAAGACAGAAAAACACTCTCTCCGTGGCCAAGAAAAAAAAAATTGAGTTGTGGAAATGTAGTCTTCACATTTATGTATGCACCCCTGGGGTGCATACATTCACTACAATGAAATGGCATTTGAAATGTCAGCTAAATACAGGTAACGTATGAAAACTGGACTCACAGTGAGAGGGAGATGTGTACAGGTGTTAACACCTCAGGAGGTCTGTGCCCTGATTAGCAAAGAGATGTCGTCATGCTTCTTGGTACTGGAGAATAAACTATACAAATGCAACATACCGGACAAGCGTCTACAGCGTTTACAACAGTGAATGAATTACAAGCAAGCCAGTGTTATTTATGTACAGCTCAGTCTAGCTTTCCATTCCTTCTTATTCACTCAAAACAGCACCATTCAAAGCCGTGATTTTACAGTGAATAGACATTGACATCCGATAGAGTGCAGTTACTCATGCTTGGAAAATCTGATATAACACAATGACGCCCAAAAGAGGTAAAACGCCTCTTCAATTTATGGGCCAGGGAACACACGGTCCCTAACTTCTTGAAAAATTGCACGAGAATGTTAAAGAATTCAAGTCATCCATCATCCTCAGCAACATATGCTGAATGGCAATCAGGTATGTTTCGTCCCCTCACTACCAGCAACATCTCCAACCTTGAAGGATGACATTTAACAGACTTGCCTGAATCCATGTGACGTTTGTTTTCCTGTCCGAGTTCATTTCTTAAACGAACCAAATACTGAAATGCAACAACAAGTGAACTTTAGGAAAACTGTTCAGACCAAACAAAATCAACTAAAGGCTACTATACTATATAACCCAACCCAGATGAACTTAATCCACTTAAAGGATATGAGGTTATTATAATTTTTTAATTTTCTTTCTTTTTGTTAGGGACCTATTTTCATCTGTGGATTAATACACATTTGGTGATAAACAGTGTTACAGGATAAAAGTTAGTTTCTACATGATGACTAAAGTCTCCTTGACTTCTCAAACACTTGTATAAGTCTGCACATTGAAAGCTATATAATTATGTGTCTATGGTAACAGGTGATGGACTCCGGCGAGCAGGGCCTCTTTGGTGACCTACAGACCACTGTCTCCACCATTGCCATGACGACCACCTCCGCTTCACTGGCGCCCCCTAACGAGAGTCGGCATGGACATCATCAGGTCAGCCGTTGCGCGCGTATCACTTCAAACTGTTAATTAAGCTCAGCGTTTCTGAAAGCAGCGGTGTCAGGTAGTAAAGACGGGCAAACCGAGCAAGGCTTTTAATGCCACATAGTCATGCAAACACTCACACTGATGCACATGTGCACACACAGTATTACACACAGATTTTACATAATAAACAATTAATTTCACGTTTAAAAATACATGCTGACTGTCAACTGACTGATGCAAGAAATTATAATGGGTCGGCAGCAAACCTGAAAACAACCCATCGTGCCACACATGCTCACCTGCTGTGTATCTGAAAATGAAATGAAAATGTAATGGCTTTTATGCAGATTAGCTGTTTGTCATTCCTAATGTCATGGTAACACTATACAGTATACAATGGGTATATACTGACTTTTATGTCCAATTACATTTAAAGAGACTGGTCCAACTAAGTGCCCCCTGTATAGTACATGAGTACACTTTCTGCATAATTACCATGATGGCCCATCAGTAACGGATCCTGCCTAGATTTCCGCCATCCTGCATTTAAGAGATCCCAATCAGACTGTGGCGTGTATTTCTGCTGAATAGAGTTAACCTAATTATTCTCATAATTTATTCTCATTATTATTAGACTGGGTCCTTGATGAAAAAGAAGTGAATTCCCAACTTCTTTACATTTTTTTATGATTTTGCCATTGCTTGTTTTCACATTTCATCCAGGATGAAAATCTCTTCAAAATACCGTCATTAAGAAATTGTACGGTTTAACTGCCAACTGGAATAATATTTTAGGTGATTAAAGTTAACAAAAATTAATATTTTTTCACCACAGGTTGCCTTAGCGACAGAGATACCCGACTACAACCAGATGACCTTGCCACTCGGTGGCGGTCACACTGCTACAGCTGCCCAAATGAGACATTTCTGCCGCAGCTATGAGTTCCAACTTCCTCCACAGCCCTCCTCCATGTCGCCTCCACTCCCACCTCCCTCCACCGTGCAGTTCTCCACTCTGGGCCCCGGTGGACGTCATGTCTATTGCAACATCCCCATGACACTGCTGAATGGACAGGTGGGAGAAAAGACACGACCACTTACTTTTCATTTGCAGATCCTTTTAAGTTTCTAGAATCCAACATCTTCACTTGTGTATCCTTTTTGTAAATTTTTTTTATTTCCATGCTGTTGTTTGTGTGCATGTTTTCAGTTTAAACACATTAAAAATAAAAAACCCTCTTTTCTCCCCAGGGGTTCAGAGCAGTTCACTGGGGAACAAGAGGTCTGTTTGGATAAAAGAAAATGTAGAAAGAAAATAGTATCTTCATATTAACCAATCTACAATATTCATTTATTTTAACAGACTGGGAAGTAGCTGTCATATAGTTGTCATTTATGAGGCATGGTATACTATTGGCATGCAATAGCACTGTATATTCTCTTTAATGCAGCCCCTTCTTTCTCTTTTTAGTTGTAGATTTTTGCTAGGAGTCGTGGTGTGGGGAAGATTCCTGCTTATCACTGTTGTCCTGTGTTTTTTCCAGGTGCCTCAGAGCAGTACTCTTGGGAAAAAGCCAGAACTCCATCTGAACAGCAGCTTTGTACCACTCACCAGCAGAGAACTAAGCTCTGACATCTGGTAGAAGGACAGCTCAACTGGTACTGGATTACAGACCGGTTTACAGACTGCTTTTACACTGGCTTTGGACATGGGGTAGACTGGACATAGGTTGGTCGACTGGTTTTCGTTGGGTTTCCGGACTTTGTACAGCCTTGGTTTCCAGGAGGGACTGCCTGCAGACTAGTTGTGTGACACACTTCGTCCCATCAAAGGACTGCTTGAAGACTGTATAAGCCTTGGATTCATAATGGTTGGGTACACTGTCTGCAGACAATTTACAGATGGATGGACTCCGATTGCAAAGCGATTGTATGCTGTTTTGGACCTACCAATTGGTTACAGACTGATACAAAATGTAGATGTGTAGCCATGACCATTGGGAAGGAGCTCTAGTATACAACATGACTGGTCATACACATTTGACTGGTGCAGAGAGTTTGTAGACAGGTATGGACACATGGATGTAATGAACTGGAAAGGTCAACAATCCAGGATACTTAAACAGTAAGTAGATATCTGCAGACAGGAGTACTCCATTTGTCAAACAACCAAGTTGGAATTCGGAGCACAAAAAAAAAAGTAGTATCTCGTAATCGCAGTCTGCTCGCACACCAGCTGTGTACCCTGAAAACCAGTGGATTTGTCAGCTCAACTACTCGGAAATATCGGTCGACTGAAAAACAAAAGTAGCGTGATCTCAGAATGCCGGTGGATCAGAGTTTTCAGTATATCGATCTACCTTTTGACTAGGTGGCTTGTCAGTAAAGGAGGCAGACTTCAAGCAATGATTCTGGAATACCAGTCCACCTTAAAACAACAAGTCAACCTCTTGAAATATTATTCCTGGTTAGCTAGCCAGCTAGCCGGCCAGTTTGGTTCTTAGAGGTGCAAAGGGTTGACTTAAACGAATGGATTCCACCAAGAATATCAAGATGCATAAAGCAGTTGCTAAACTGAGAAAGCACAGTTAGCGGGCGTGTATGGAAACAAAGCTAGTTGTTCAAACTAGCCTATGACTAAAAGGCTAGTTACTTCTTGAGCTAGGAGGATGCTTAAAGGCACCACGAGACTGAAAACCAGCTCATCACCTTGTAACCCAGTAATCAGCAACTAGTCAACTCATCAAGAGGTGAACTGGCCAAGAGGTTACCTACCAACCTTTACCATCAAACTAAAAGCATAAAGGACTTGGCTTTTTCTATTTGCATGACCACCAATTTAGATATAAAAAAAAAACAACTAAATAAATGAAATAAATAGATAAAAGAGAAATTTCTCGCAGCCTCCTTTAATTACGGAGGTGAATAAACGTCTTATGTTGATATGGTATATTTGTTTTTTTGTCGAGCCATGAAGTAATGATAAAAACTGATAAAGGGAAAAAAGGAGGTGTCCCTCCAAAAACATTTTTATTATTTATTTTATTTTTATCGTTTTATTTAAGAGTTTCATCCTTTGAGGAGGTTGCTGAGAATTTTTACCAGGCTTTGTTTTTAATGTCTGTTTGTTTGTTTGTTTGTTTTAATAATCTCTGTACAGCTCCCATAACTTATGCATAGACCTATACATAACAGTGATTTGTTCCCTACAATTTCTGTTAACACCCACATTAAGTGTGAGACCCAGAGCCCCTTTTTTGCTTTCATTCTGTCCCTCTTTTCATGGATGGATGGATGGACGGATGGATGGATGTTCATGGCAGTGCAACTCTGCTAGTGGACTGATGTTTTGAGCCTGTCACTCTGGAATCGAGACCACTACCAGTCAGCCAAAGGGGGCTTCACTGCATACAAAGCCGGACTCCAAGCTGAACCAGACCACATTCTTCTTTGTGAGCTTTAAGAAACCAAGATTATTACCATAATATTTAAGCAAAGTGAATAATGTTTTGAATTTACACAAAGGTACTGTCATTGTCTTATTAGAACCAATGAATTCTGGATATTTGAGATTGTTTGATACAATAATTAATTATTTGAGTTGTTATATTCAATGGCAATATACAGTATAGTGGTTGTCTTTTGATTTCTGCTGATTTCTTTGACTATTCTTTGGATATATGAAATAATTTAACTAAGAGCAAATAAAAATCATATGAGTTGTTTTGTACATTTTGGATGCCTGTCGTCTGACCAACGGTTATTCCTCTTTTGCGCTCAGCTCCTTTCCCACTCTCCCCATGTCTGTATTATTGTTCTGTTTTTTGCTTAAACAGACTCCCTGCAAGCTGCTTCCTCATCCTTTCTCCTAACTGTCATCTTACTCATCTGTCCCGCTCCTTCCCATGCTCCTCTAACAACTCACATTTATACCTGACTTTCAGCTCACTTCCTCTTCTCTGACGGTAATTTGAATTTCTTAAAAACTTTGCTGGGCTAATTTGAGCTGTGCTGAGTTACAGTGAATTGTGATGTTGGGCTGGGTTTTCCAAAGATTGCAGTGTACAGGAACTAATTAAAGAGAGTGTTTAAAGTAGGTACAAGGAATCTTACAGTACAAGTAAGTGTTAAAGCAACAATGTGTAAATTATCTATCTTAAAAAAAACAAAAACAATTAAAATCATTTTGATGCTAGGCCCTGCACTCCACACCCCACCAACTATTTCACTAATTTTGGTGAAACTGGATCATATTTTATGTTTTTCTGGTTTTGGTTGCTGCATCCACTCTGTAATTTACAGTTTCCTGCTGGACAGTGAAGTAAACTTTTGTTTTGGACCATTGGGAAGAGGAGATTTTCAGCAGGCGAATGTTAAATGGTTAGCAGAGCCAGTGTAGTGCCAGAACCGGAGCTGGGCAAGCTGGAATGCAACAAGCCTCCAGCAGCCTCTATGGACCTGTTGACAGAATCAAAAAGACCAAATGGACCAAATTCAGGGGAGAAGCTGAAAACAAAAAACAAGAGAATGACTCGAGCAGAAGCCGCCTGATGAGACTAAATATGGGACTAACCTTTAGTCATCGGTGAGGCTGAAAGACAGATGGCATGCTGGGCTTCTTGCTGTTGGACTAGTAAGTAATATTAGGTGGCTGCTACGTCTTCTGTTATTGCACTTGACTGATGTTTGGCTGTTAGAAAAGTTGTCAACTCATTAGTTTTTGATCAGATCATATCACAAATACACAGCTGTCTGAACAGCTGTCCATATTGGTGTTGGTACAGTGGTATTGCACAAACTGAGGTTGCTAAATCTCAGAAATACCCGTTTCTGCGGTGTTGCTTTAATTTTTTGATCTGTCAGCATTTAACTTATCTTAGCATAAAGGTTAAGAGCAGGAGAAACACCTATCGTGGTTGTCTCCAAAGTTCAAGAATATGCCTAGAAACTCACTCATTAATACATTGCCATTTCTTACACAAACAGAACTTACAACTTAACATTTTACAATGAGGTATGTCCTCTAACCACCTCAGTTTTCCCCTACATCCAGTCTTTTGCTAATAAATACAGATTTTTCATTTGTGTTTCCTAGTGGGTAGTTAAAGATAATAAGACAATGGGTCAGGTTGGTATAGAGTTTTGGCATTGAGCATCTGTGCATTTGTAACTCAATGACCATAATAACGGCAATGTCCGTTTTCTTGACTGACTGCTTGCTGTACAGTTGCAAAGAAGGAAGTAAAACAAAACCAAAGTCCATGTCTGCAAGTCTCACAGATGGTATGTAACATTAGCATATAGTATATGTACATTGTGCAATAGTAAATCTAGGTTGTGGTAAACCGGTTTCCATTACCCTGAAGCTTTAAAGCTTTAGCAGTTTCATAAACTGCTTGATGGTAATGATAAAGGCTGGATAGCACTGCACCTCATCAGACAGAATCAATGAGAACAGTCTGCTCAGTAGTCTGGCTCTGCAAAATACACAGTGACTACACACAAATCCCACAGTGTTTACAACCAAAGACGACAAATACATCCTAGAATAATAAAAGGAGAGTGCTGTACACTGAAAAGTTCTGTACTTTGTGCAATATTCACTTCATATTGCGTTGCAAACAAGTTGAATAGCGCTAAGAAAATGTTGCACTTGAAATACAAAATGAAAAATCCCATGTGAGAGGTTTGGTAAGTCAAAAACAAAACAGCCATTGAATGGTGCGGCAGGGACTCGTGGATCCGTGGTCTATATGACTAATACATTTATTAGGCACTTAGTTTTGGCAAACTACTTCTGCAAATCTACGTCAGTTGTCTGACAAAACATCAGCCTCTGTGCTTTCACTCTTTCTGCTTCAAAGTTAGCCTGCAACTTTGCTACTACTCATAAACTGTAAAAATACAAACCGCACACCTTCTAAATTCAGTTCTCATCACACTTCACTCAGACGTGACAGAATAAAATGAACCATCTTAGTTTGTGTTTTCACTGTTCCACCATTATGAACTGGTTTGGTTGATAAATTGATATAAGCTCCTTCATCTGCAGGTTTTATGGAAACTTAGTTAAACACTCAACTTTGTTTTCATATATGCATATGCAGTACAGGCGCTGTTATGCTTTTTGGTTTGCTGACTAGAGAGCCACAGCAACATTTGACGGGCGCCATCTCTGTGTTTTTGATGTTAATGTACTGCAGACAATCAACCCAGACTCCTAGAAATGATGTTTACACACTGGTCATTTGTTTTGCCAATTACATTTTGTCGGAAAATGTAATTACTGCCTGGATTATCTAAAGTGGTCAATATTTTTTCCACTGAGGGAAACATGAGACCTCGATGATGGAGGCACGGGTTCACGGCTTGAGTCCTTGCGTGTGGTTAGGTTCAGGCAACAAAGACTGTGGTTTCGGGTACATGTTGGAAAACATCGCCTAACCTTTACCGAGCACTGGGATTGGCTAAACAACACTGAAGGTCTGCAGCCATGCCAGCAGCTCTGGGGCTGATGCTTGGGATGCTGATGTTTTCACAGGTATAATGCTTGCCATGTTCACTTTAGTTGTAACATTTATTACATAATCAAGAGTTCTTAAAAAAAACGAAAGCAGAGCTTTAGTGTTTTTGTGCGCCGTAGTCAGCATGACATTTTAAATAAACTGATTGGTTTTGAGGTGGAGTTACAGCAGCAGCGACCCCAACGCAGCCTCCAACTTAGCCCTCACGGCAAACCACTTGTTCCACAGCAAACACTGAGAAACTCAACTGATGCACAAAACGCATGGGGTACTTCAGTCACATGAGCCTTTAACCGTGTATATTCTGATGTGTCAGATGTTAGCAGCAATAGAAAAGAACTGGCTGATGTAATAAGATGACGCATAAAAAGTCCCTGACACACTGGAAACTGCGTGGTTGTTGCACCAAGGCTTAAGAAAAGTCCGTGACCACAACCCTTAAATGCAAGTTTCATATAGCTTTACCTTCCCTATCTCCTTATTGATCGATACATTGATACACGGATAACTCATTTGAAATAGGTGGATAAAGCGAGTTTCTTTTTTACTCTCACGTCTTTTCGGATCCAATGAGCCACTAAGATGTCGCTCATAAACCACACGCAATGAAACTCACTGAGAAACATGATGTTTACTTAGAAGTACTGTTTATCATGAGTATCATGAGGTTTTCAACAGAAATTCTCCACATTTTGCCTTATCATAAGCAACACTAAGCCATATAGACAACGACCACATTGCACAAGTAAGAAAATGTTAGATTTCTATCTCCTTGAACTACAGATATAATGTGTGAAAAACAGAATGACCTGATGTATAATGTTGAATTGTCACTGCTCAAAAAGCACGCAATACTGCAAGATGCAGCAGGTGAACACTAAAATACATCTGTTGTGCTAAAGAGAGAGCACGACCAGTAGAATTTTTTAATATAAAGTTACTATTTCCTTCCTGGTTTTACATTTGCATCTATTTCCTGCAACGTCGCTGCTGCTTCTGCATGCTGTTCACAGGAACTCAACGTTCCATCTATAGTATTTCACATTAAAAGCTTACAAGTGTGTCGGCTTACCAGGGAAATAAAAAAGCTGCCTTTATTGTGAAAAATGTCATTCCAGTATGATACGCTGGTGCGCTCCCTGAATCAGACTTGTGATATAATAACAGCAGGAGTATTTTTGGAAACTGAAATTTCAGTGATCAAAGAATAAACTGAAAAGGACTTTGGAGTGTAAGTCCATATTAAAACACAAAAACTGAATAAAATGTTTATAAAAATGTAAAATACATGTTTATATAAATGTTTGTTGGGTTGTAGAAAAATCAGTCAACAGTATGAGACTTGCAAATATTAAAAGCTGTAGGAGAGAAATAGTTTAACCAGAGGAACTAAAGTGGGCGTTTTCTGATAAAAAAGCAAATGTTGCAATAGAGGTTAAGTGTTGTATTAGTCATAATTATGAAGCACCATTAGCAACCGTTAAAAATTTCCCTGTAAAGCTCATACCAACATCAGCAGTTATATATAATATATATTTGAATGCTGCACGTTTACATGTCTTTTTTTCACAGCAGGATACTGACTGCGCGTGAGAAGGCCTGCTGTGTGCTTGTCTCACACAACTTCACCACAAACCACAGTGCAGTAGCGCAGTTTAACAGGACAACAGCAACATCCTCATTCCTACTTGCTGTGTGTCTATGTGTCACAACAGTTGGTTTGGAAATCACTTTGTAAAAATGCCGGAGAGCTCCGTTTCTAAATGGTAAGTCGAGACTTTTTCATTCGGTTTGAAATATATTGATTTGAAGTGATCATACAGTTCAGTCCAAGGCTCAGTGTGATTCTTAAATATGACTTCATTGATGATTTGTGTCCAGCAAGAAGAGAAAATGTGATTTTGGAGCTGATAATGCTGTAATATCAGTACAATCTATTACTTCCTGCAAAGAAAAGCATATAACACAACAGTAATTTTCCATGTGGTACAACAGCTCCATTTCGAAAGCAGAAACCAAAGAGTTTTTTTATCTGATTTCATGACATTAGTTAAGTATATACTTCATATTATAATAATATTATATTATAAATATTCTTTTACATATACAGTATGTCAAAATACATGTAAAATATGTAGATATATGTAGACATATAGCTTTGGAAATGACATGGGAAAGTCAATGTTGTTTGTTTTTTTAAACATATTGAGATCAGTGTTCCCGATGAAGTGAAGAAAGGTGGTTGAACAGGTGGCTGACTGAATATTACACTTCAACTCTCAACTCTAAAATCAACACCACCTGACCCTAAAGTGCCATGTTCTTCTGACTCATCACGTAACCAACACTCTGATAAGCATCGTGTAACAGGAAAATGAGCATGAGAACAGTAAATTTTTAATATTATGCATTTTAAACCCACACTTGCTGCAGCCTTTTCATAGCTGCTTTTAACAATGATTTCGTGTGGATAAAGATGTTAATGGAGAGTAAACAGTTATAGATGTTTCATAGTTAAAGTGCTCTTGATGTGCAAAATGAGAACTCACTTTCACTTTTGTCTTGGCAGTGAAAAGACTCAGTGGACAGGAGCTCGACGGACGATCTGTCTTGTGTTGCTCGTCCTCATGACCGGAACTGTAATGTTAACAGTCTACATTTCAAACCAAGCGCCATGGTTTTCTTGGACAACAAGCTCATGGTCAATCCAATCTCACAACAATATGACATTTGGCACTGTAAGTATGTTTAATGGTCATTGTGGTTGTGTCGTCTTTAAAGAAAGACAGCTATCAAAACATAAAATCAACACACATAATGCATCGGAATTATTTTTGCTTCTGTTTGAGTCAAGCAATGTATTTTTTTTTTAATGCTACTTTTCGAGGCAGAATGTTTAACATTCATCCGTCGATTTTCAGCTGCTTAAAATTCAGCCAGTAAAATGTTGTGTAACAAGTGTGGAAGCAAATAAGAAACATAATCATTTTAACAATTTTAGGGTTTAAAAAAAAAGGTTCAAATTTCAGGTTGGTCAAATTTGATTGGGCAGATTCCTGATCCAGAAATATAAATAGAACAACAGTCAAATTCAGCTGTGGCTCAGTGGTTCAACCTTTTCTGGATTGTGACCTGTTAAAATGAAGCGATGCCCATGTGCGACCTACATTACAGATACATGAAGTTTGACTAAATAATGCTTTTCCCTTTTGACTGCATTTTGGCTCGATCGCTTATCCTGTACTTGGTATTCCTATTTTCCAATTTTCGATCAATCAGATCTAAAACTATTTCTATATTTTTTAAAATTCTAAAATGATCTAATCTAATTTCAGAACAAATTAATTCAGACGCATAATTTTCAGCATCAAATATACCAATGCTGTAAATACTTCAAATATATTCTTATTTGCTTCTATAAGTTGCTTTTTAGTGTACTGTTGAAATATGTGCCAGTGCACGGTTTTCTTAAATGATTTGTTCACACAAAACTCAAAATGATACATCTTAGAAGCCGCACAAATGTGTGTCCATTGTTGTGAAGAAAGGTGTGAATCAACAGGATATTGGTCTGGAATGTGTGACTTACTGTAAATGGGCATGTCTGTACGAGGTGACTAATGTATTCTTCTGCAAGTCATGTGGAAAATGTAATCAAGTACTTATCACTCAGTTTCAGAGCCGTTGCAATTACTAATTACTCAACAGCAAAAGTAAGAAGTTACATTACTCGTTTATTTATTATCTGCATTTCATTTAATTTCATTAACCATGAACAGCTAGCTCAATGTTATCAGGACGAGCGTTAAACTAACTGTTGTCCTGAGCTCTGAACAAAGGCAGGTGTTTCCTGAGTGCAGCCTGACTTACCACTGAGTAAGTTAGCCACTTTCCCACGCCTTTGCTTCTTGCACTAGTCTAACATTTACTGAATCTGACTCTGTCAACTGAATGCACATAGAGGAAACCATCCATCAAAGAAAAAAAAAGCCGATACCGAAAATTGTTAAAGTAAAGGAGCATTACTGGGATTAGTAACTGTAATGTATTCCCTGAATCTCAAATTTAATTCCCTTACACCACTTACTGAGAGAAGTAATCACATGTATGATACTGTGTAATAACACCTTATGCGTTAGTGCCAGCATTGATCCTAGGGCTTTATTAAATATAAATTCATACACAAAGATGATTTGGAAAAATGAGAAGCGCTGCCTTCAAATGAACTCGTGAGCTTGTGGTTACACATGACAGATGAAAACCTCATCACCCAAAGGCGGAGGGGAGGGGGGGGGCATCCATCTTGCCTCTTCTTGTCAACACAGTAAACATAACCCCCGCATTTGAAAGCAGCTAGAGACAGCAGAGCTTGTGGTGCACTGTGGCACACACTCACTACACTTTACACTGCTCGAACAGCCAAGCGGTCACACATTTGCACAAATATAACAGGTCAAATTTACATTGCCTTTTGTGTGAACACATCATATCCATCTTTGTCATTTCTAACATTTGAAAGTAAACAAGTTCACAATAAAAAAAAATCCTGTGCTAATTAGGTACAAGAACCTCATGTGCAAATCTCACCAGCTGACCCTTCAGCAGAGTTCTTTGTGGCATATCCCCACCGGTACACATTCATACTGGATGAACACGATAGATGTCGACAGGAAAGCCCATTCTTGGTTCTTGTGATCCCAGTTGCACCCCACAACCGAGAAGCCCGTGATACTATCCGCAAGACATGGGGGAAAGAAAGCAAAGTGCTGGGACAAGTGGTCAGCCTCTACTTCTTGTTGGGACTGTCCAAAGAGGAAGATGGAACAGAAGCCCTTCAGAAGCAAGTAAGTTGTTTCATTTTCAGTATGATTGAATTTTCTGTCACTCTCGACCATCAAAATACATAAATGTTATATACATATATACTGTATAGAGAGTGAGGAAATCATTCTGTGGTTCACTGGGGGGAAATCCAAATGCATCTCTGTTCTTGCCATTCAAATAAATAGTCTAACGTGAATCGCTTGCTCCACTGCCACTAAGTGGCCAAAAGATCTGTTAACTACTTCTTTTAACCTTCCTATCTCCCCCTCTTCAGGTGTTAGAGGAAAGCCAGACACATCATGATATTCTCCAGAGTAATTTCTTGGACAGCTACAAAAACCTCACCATTAAAACCATGGTCATGTTGGAATGGCTCAGCTCCCATTGCCCCAACACGGCCTACGCCATGAAGGTCGACTCGGACATGTTCCTTAATGTCCACAAGCTCGTTGACATGCTTCTGAAAGCCCCTCGACATCTTTACATGACAGGAAAGGTTGCAAGAGGTGCTGCTGTTCTTAGAGACCACAATTCAAAGTGGTTTCTGCCTGTTTCTGTCTTTTCTAATCCAACATACCCACCGTATGCCCTGGGACTGGGCTATGTGTTCTCAATGGATTTACCCAAGAAGATAGTGGATGCCTCTGCACATGTAAAAGCCATTTACATTGAGGATGTGTACGTGGGAATGTGTATGAAAAATTTGGGAATTGAAGTTACAGATCCTCCTAATGGTGGCTTGTTTAGGACAACAATACCTTTCCATAGTGTCTTGATGAAATGCTACTGGACCTCTGTCATTACAACAATACTAGAGAACTCTAAACAGATTTCAGACACATGGAGAAAGTATCAGACTGAAGCACAAAGTGGCTGCTGAGTACATCCACCTGTGCCTTACGAGAATTATGACTGTTGCATTATGTAACTGCATAGTCACATTGCACAGCAGTTACAGTATGACTAATTGTGAACTGATGTCCATTTTGAAACATGTTCATGTTTTATATGTTTGCGAAGATTGCACAAATGATGTCAATAGACTAAAGATTATAGGACGTTTCATAGAATCTAACACGTGTGATTGAAATGAGCTTTCACAGGATTGTTTGCACATACATGCTGAATGTTAACCTCAATATTCTATTTCCAAAGTAATTTTAAAGCTGTGAAGATGAATGATCTGCCGACAGGGATATGATGTACAAAATGCAAGAGGAATTGTTTGGGGGGTTTTCTGCTGCTTTTTTAATCTTCCATCTTGACTCAATGTATGTCTGGCACGTCAGTTTTATGAGTGAACAGAGCTCCAGTTATGATTTAAAGAAAATGTAATCAAGTACTCCTTGATGAGGTAACTGTAATCTAATGGCAGTCAATTTTTAGAATCTGATTGTTACTGTTACTACGCGACCTTGTCACAAAATGTTGGTGGTGGTGCTCAGATTTAGAAGCTGGGTACATGAAATAAACAAAGTGAGAGCACACACACAGAGTTTAGTTTGTGAATCCACCTGGATAGTCTCTGCTTCAGAGACATTTCAGGTTGTCTGTGGAGGTTTGACCAATCTGAGTGTCTGATTGGCTTGTGGAGCGTGACGTGGGGCTCTGTTTTTCTTCCAAAAGTTGAATCTGGCTCAACTTCTCTCCCGGACGCCGGCGACATTTTTGCGTTGCCGACTGCCGGTGCGAAAACGCACGACCCCCACTGAAATAGAACCCCCACCCTCAGCTATAAAGAGAAGTGATGCAGGCATCATTGACTATGATGTGAACAAGCGTATTGCACACACTGTATTTTGCAACCTTATTAGAAAGTATCTGATTATAATGTCAGGTTGTGATGATTTTGTGACTGATGCAGAGTTACGGAAGAGGAAGTTATGAACACAGAAGATGAAACAATACAAGACTTCCAGAGAAGCTGTTTGAACAGGAGTGATTCGCTTGCAAATAAACAACAGCTGCACACCATGTGGCTTTTATCTTCGATAACGTGATCTGTGTTCTGTGTTGAAGCTACAGTATTTCTCCTGCTGTAGAGCACACACGCTGCAGTAACAATGGTGTAAGTAATTATTGTGAAGTCATTATTTTTCATTTAATTTTGTTATGCAACATATTTTTGCAAGTAGGCTTCAACAGAACACTTTGTGGGTGCCTTTTTTGGTTAAATGTGAAATGTTCAACTCTGTTGAATGCATTCCTAGACTTTCAAACTTTGGTGTTGACCTTCAATGTCCTCAGAGGATGAATCCTAATGACTTCGGCGAGCCTTGACCTTTTGTCTAGCGCCACCAGCATGTCAACATTTTCGGTTCAGGGTGGAAGATCTCGACAACTCCTAGATGGACTACCATAAAATCTGGATATTTCTGTTCTTGCAGGATAAACTGTAAGAACTTTGAGCTTCATCTAGCAACATGATCCAATCAAAACATTCAATTCATCCAATCACACAGAAAAACTGAATAGAGGTAGGATAGCTTGTATATTATTACATGTACTGTAAATACCCTCTAACTTAGCCTGATCACAGGTTGAAAGATAAGACCCAGTGTGTACTTTTTACTGTTAAACATCTCTGAGTGGTGCATTATGGTGAACGAGTGAATTAAGTTACAACAGTATGACGTTGTACAGCTTAGAAGCCTGAGTCAGAGAGAATTACGTACTAGGATCATGTACGGACATGCAGTTCTTTGAGCATGTATGAAACAGTTTCTCTAATCTCCTGAGTAACAAATGTTTATTGGAAGCCTGTGGAAGTGTTTACCCCCAGAATGATAGCATAATCTATGAAATCTCAAATGGTATTTAGTTCAGAGCGATCAATCAAGCCTGCAGCCAATGCAGGCCTTTAGAAGTAAATCAATCAACAAGCTTTCAGTGGACGAAAACATTTATTTTATTTGATGCAGCACACTTTGCTACACTAGAGTGAACTTTAAATCTGATGATGGATATAATTAAGAGGGTTTTCCACAATGTTATTATTAAATTTGTCACGCATATATAAACATATCTTTTTTTATTTTCTAATCAGTTCTCTCTACGTAGTGGGTTTAACACATTAATCTCATCAGGGTTATAAAAGTGAATTGATCTGTCATCCGTTAGAAAAAAAGGTATATTTTGACATTGTCACTTCCTGCAGTGCAGTCAATGAGCGAGACACAACAAAAAAATTATTTTCCCTTTTCTTTTTTTGGTCTTCCTCTATCGCTTCCTGTCTGCTTCATAAACCTTATAAATAACAGCTGAAGCTGCACGGTGTCTGACTGAGCAACCTGTGGGTAGATCAATTTAAACTTATCGTGACATAGATCTCCTCTTTGTGAGAACAGCTCCACAGCTAGAAATAACATAACTGACATGTAACACGTTGTCGAAATCAGTCACACTTTGTGTAAATCTTTCCTAATTCACATTCTTTAAAGCTTCTATAAAGAATCTGAACTCCAGGTAGTCTGCAAAACATCAACAGGAAGAAAAAAAACCTCGCCAAAACCTTCAACACCTCAGCCTAACTAACTTTATGAAAGCCACATCCTGATATGACTGCCGAATAAGAATAATTATCAAACACGCACACAGCCCATAGACAGAACAACAACCAATTTTTTTTTTTTTGTCTTTAATTAGTGTTTTTAGATTTATTGCAATAGCAGCAGCTTCAAAGTCAACACGGTGCTTTAGGCCTCAGAATGATCAGCTTCAAAGTCAACACGGTGCTTTAGGCCTCAGAATGATAATAGATAGAAATAACTCACATTGCTAGGTAGGCAACTGGGTTTTGTGTTTGTGTGTGCTGAAAGTCTTTAAAGGGTTGACATCTCTCATCCCACACCACTTGCCACAATATGTTATTTTATCTCATACTTGAGCGAGCCCTGGATATTATCTCACGACGCCGTTGGCGGTCCGGGCCCTCCAGGTTGAGAACCACTGCTGTAGACCGTAGACTGTTTACAGAATAATGTCAGCTATGATTTAAGTGACATGCAAACATGAGCAACAGTGCTCTCTTGTGGTAAGCAGGAAAAAAGAGCAAAGAGAAGAAAGAAAATAAAGAGTTGTGTTGTAGGAAATCAGGTTATATGAGTGAAAGATTTTAAACATTTGCTCAAATAAAATGGTGCTAATTAAGTTTTCTTAGCTTTGGCAAGATATAACACACTTTAGTTTTGTTGATGTGCTGTTACTATGGCTACCAAACCCATACAGTATATTAGATAACTCAGTATGAGATCCCATATTCACCCTCTTTGACAGTGGTGCTCAATATTAGCCACTAAAATCACCAGCAAGAAAGGCGTGTATCACCTTTCCACCTCCGTTACTAAAAAGTCTGTCAGGGTGTGGGTTTTATTTCAATGTCAATGCATTTGTGTGTCTGTAAAAGTTTTTTAAAAATCCAAGGCTGAGGCTCTTCCATGAGAGGAACGCAGATAAAGAGACAGTGAGTGAGACAGATAAAGAAATGTGTTCAGCCAGCCTGTCAGAATCACTACAAGAATGTTGTAGTTGTATGTTTTTGATTTTTTACTTACAGGGACTAAATATTATGAGTGGATAAACAGCAAAAAGAAATGTCATCTAACATGAGGACATGTTGCTCCAGTGGCTGACTGCTGTGACAGGTCCAAGGTTAAACTGTTATGGTTTTTGAATGACCTCAAATATTCCAATCCGTGGCTCCACACAGTCACGATCTAAACTTGGTCTTCTCCAGGGCCTGTTCTGCTGCTCTACTTCCAGCCACTCTGTCACCCCCATGTCTCTAACTATTTGTGTCTTTTACAACCACTCTCTCTCTCTCTCTCTCCACAAATCCTCTCCAAGACAGATGGGTCTGAAGGTCAAGTCGAGCCAGCTGAGTGTCTGGTCAACTAAGTTTTGGGGGATGGGACGGTTTTTGTGCCTGAGAATCAGCTCAGTGTCAGCATCCGGACTCAAACCAATGAGCTTGTGATTCATCATAAATCTATAAAGTCAAGTCAAGTCAAGCATCCCTGTATGTTTTGTTAGGATGTTGAGTCATTGCATTTTTGGCACAACCTCACTTCCCTGCAACCTGTCCTTCCGCACCTCTGGTTAATCATTAGGCAATAAATTCCCGATTAGTGACAAGTGAGTTCTTGGGTGTGGACTTACTGATTTCCTGTGTAGGCTTTCGTGTTGTGGTGACAAATTATAGGAAAATGCTGATAAGAACCGTCTGCTCTCAACCACAAGGGGTCACTGAATGGTTTGTTGGTTTATGCTACGCCGTCATCAGATCCGGACTTAATTGCTCTCCACTACTGTCATCGAAACACCAAATATATTTAAGAGGAATCAGTTCTGCTTGGAAAATATTTGAGTAGGCACACTGAAGCTCTTCTGGGTGCTTGTGGTGATCCAGCACCTCACTAAGACACATTTTTTTTTATGTTATATAATCAAATATAATTAGCCAGCTGACTAGGCTGGCAATTTCTTTACCCGCTGAGCGTAAATGCTCTTTTTCAACAACACTTTGCTTCACACTGACGAGACACATTCACACTTGGACGCTGTCCAGCACTCCGTTTTTATCTGTTGGCTGCTGAGCAGCCTCACTGGAGCAGTTGGAGGTTAAAAGCACTCGGACAAGGGCACTTCAGCTAATGTAGCTCTAAAAGTAAAGTAACTCTACTCATTGACCAGCTGGTCACGAGCATATTTTAAACACTATAAATACACAGCGGTGCATTGAATTACAGACGTCAGAGTTTTGTGTCTGTATAATGCACATATTGTTTATTTTTTTTTATCTTTTTGCATGATAATTATGAACTGGTCTTTATGATTTTATTTTCTTGTATATGAACTATTCTGGAAGTTTAAATGACGTTTGAACAAAGAATAAGATAAAGTTCGTCTCGCCTTGCAAATTCATTCTGAGCATCTGATGTGACATTTTTATCACTGCTGTATACATGTTTATTCTTTCACGGTTGAGCATGCATGAATGCAACTGCCCTCAGGAAATGGTTTAGATAAGATGAATGTCAACTTCCTCTCAACACAGAATACCTTCGATGTTTGAAACACTACACAAACACACAGACACAGAGAGAGAAAGAAATGATGGAGATGTGGAGAAAGACGGGCAGACAAACGGCCTCTATCACTCTGGAATTTCATGATTCAATTGTTACTTCGAATGTTGTCTTGTTTAGGTTGGATTTGAGTCCAGAAATGTGTGTTTGAGTGTTTATATGTGTGTGTGTGTGTGTGTGTGTGTGTGTGTGTGTGTGTGTGCAGGCAGCTGACCCTGGTGTGAACAGGACCACTGTGTGAGACCACAGAGAGACCATTCTTCACTGAGCCACAAACACTCTCTCACACACACATCACACACTCTCCCCTCCCCTCTCTCGCTCTTAATTTGTCACATTCACTTACACACACAAACACACATACAGAGGGTGCAAGAGAGCCACTTGCCATCGTTCTCTCATTCTCCTACACTCACACTAACACACACACACACACACACACACACACACACACACACACACACACACACACACACAGTGACTGTGTCCCACCACATAATGACGCTTATTTCACCATGCTGACTGTGACTCACTGGTTCGGTCAGATGACAGGAATGCAAACTCCGTTTCTTCAATATATTTCAGACTTAAAAACACAAATACATAGATATAGCAAAAAAAAAAAAAAAAAAAAAAAAATGTAAATGAAATAGGTAAGGCTGGGACTAAACTAATAAATAAACTTTTATTTTCAATTTTCTATGTCTGAATAATTCTATATTTCTCATCTAATAAAGAAATATCATCAAACCACCAACATCCACCTTTGATATTTGGCAGTCTTTATCCTACAAGTGTGTTTTGAAAACATGTATGGAAGCAAAAATTAAATTTTAATTGAACATTTTGTACTTGGTCCAGGGTACCACGCCTCTCGCCCAGTGTAATGTAATGTAATGTGCCTGGAATAGGCTCCACCCCCCTGCAGTTGTATTATATTATATATACTATCATTGCATACGTGTATCTGAAAGTGTGAAATTGTGCAAAAAAAAAAAAGTTCTCACATGTCTGTCGATGTGTAAAAATGTTTCACAGCTGTAGAAATATTTTGTGCATGTGAGACAGTTTTTGAGGGTTAGGGCGGGTCTATGTATAAACCTTTTTGTTGCTGTAGAACAATTTTGCAATTTGTCTGAAGTTTCAAGCCACAAGTTTCTCACAAAATCTCACAAAACATAAAAAAAATATCACTTGTCGGGACATAACTGCCAACTGCCGTTGGCTGTAGCTGCCTTTATAGATAGTTAGCTCAATTAACCATGCAGCTAGGGTTCATATTAGTTGACTCTGCCCAGCCTGGGAGCTCGGCACACCAGGAGAGTGTTGGTTGGTTTAGCACAGGAGCTGTGGACCACCGGGAGGAGTAGGTTTTCAGGCCTGGGCTGGGCAGAACCCAGTGGGAAATGCTGGCATGAAATGGCCCAGAATCAGTACTGAGTACATCAGGCTGCCAGTAAACACAGCCAGACCAGGACTGAACACAGCCTTCAATACTGATGGAGACCAGTTTGACAGCAGGGAATATCCTGAGGTGTTTTTTCTTGCCAGGTTTGGCTCATGGCACCCACGGTACCCTGATGTAACCCCCACTCAGGTGTCCCAGGGTAAGCACTGACTGATGTCCGACCTCCTTCTTACTTCTCTTCCCTTTCATGCCTCTCCTGTCCCTGCCTGAACCTGCCCTGTCCTCTCCTGCTGTAGTGTTAATTCATAAATTTAAGCCTTAATATAATTTGAATAGGTGAGTTAAATAGAAATTCACCCTCAGTACAGTTGTCATGAACGGGGAAATTAGCTACAGAGACCAAAACTGTTTTTTGTACCAGGCTGTAAACATGTTTATTTCTGCTGTGAAGTTGGACATTTGAACATGGGGACTTATGGAGACTCACTCACTTCTGCAGCCAGCCACAAGTGGACGTTTGAGGAACTGTGGTTTTTGGCACTTTAGCGGTGTCTTTGCTTTACAGCTATGGAGGTTGTCGGTTGGCATCCCACACAGCCTTTACCACTGACAATATAAGGTTATAGGTTCTGCACTGTCACCTCACAGCAAGAAGGTTCCTGGTTTGAACCTCGGCCTCAGAGTTTGCATGTTCTCCCTGTGTCTTCATGGGTTCTCTCTGGGTACTCAAGGTTAACTGATGACTCTAATTTGGTGGTAGGTGTGAATGTGAATTGTTTGAATTTTTGTTTCTCTCTATGAGCCTTGTGATGAGTCCAAAAGTCAGCTGGAATAGGCTCCAGCCCCACCATGACACTGATAATGGATGGATAGTGTTGCTCAGATATTAGGGTGTGGACTTCCTACTGGAGAACCCACATTGAGCAGGTTGAACAGCATCTTCATTCAGTCAAGTCATCATGGATTGCATTACAAATATGGCCATTACTTGAATCCAGCAATAACTGTCTTAGATATTAATTCTACTATCATTGGTATACATGTACACTGTGGAAAAAGGTCTAGCCCAGCTTGAAACTACTACCTTCACTTGGTGAGCCTTCAGGTTTAAGGAAAATATGAAATAAAAGCAAGTAACTATACTTCCTGCTAAAGAGAGGAGAGTTGTTAGGTGTAGTGAAATGCTTTTATCACTTATTTTGTAAAGGTATTTGAAAAGTGGATGGCGATGACTGAGGGGTTCACAGAGAATAACATGAGGACTGTGAACTTTTCCCCACAAGCACACACACACACACATTCACGCTCACGAACACGGACACACGTGGAAAGATTGTGTACTACTTGTTTCAGCTTCTTTCACTCAGCTCCATATGAAGTCAAATACAGTACAAACATGCAGTTAGTAAAGCAAAGACTGCTCTTTCTGCTGAGGTTTAATGGGTGTCAACTTATTGAGTCACTTTAAGGGCAAAAAAAAAAAAAAACTTGAGTAAAACTGGCGTCAAGTTTAACGGCGGTTAATGCAACTGGAAACAGGGTGATGCTGATTTCACAATAAAGCTTAGATGTTGTTAGTGTAATATTTAGGCCTGAGACTAGTAAAAAAAAAGAAGAGAAAATTAAAGTAATTAATTAATTAACATGTAGCGATGTGGAAGTGAATGGCTCAAAACAGGGGCGCCGTATAGGGCGGAAAAGTTAGGACAATTCCAAGGGCCCACGACTGACAGGGGCCCCAAAAAATATTGTTGACATATGTGCAGCTAAGTTAAAAAATCTGCAGTTTTCATTGTTTTGAGAGGATGATGTTAATTTATTATGACTGAAAAGTTAATATATCTTTAAGTTTGTTCACTTTTCTTTTTTTAAATTGTTCATTAATGTTAAGAGAATTTTCCATTTGGAAATTTTACAATAAAAATACATTGATACTGTCTCAAAAGGCTATGGCAACTCCCATAGTGACGCTTCTAGATAGATTTAAAGTCACTTGAATAGGTTCTGATGTGACGTGTGACCAGGGGCGCCGCCAGGAATTTTGGGCCCCATGACAAAAAAATCTAATTGGGCCCCTCCCCCCTCTGTGCAGCTGTTGTCACCACATCTCTAGAACCTAACTATCCCATCAAAAGCTTTACATAATTCTAATTAAAAGGCTTGCAACTGTTTTGCGTCTTGTAGTTCAATACTAGTACTAGTACAATATTTACTGCTGGTGATTTGTACATGCATGCAAGTCTGCATACAGTATGCAGTGTTGCAAGATTAAAAGCCACCATAAAAATGTGCTAAAGGCCATTTTTTATTTAACGTAAAGTGCCCAAACACGTAAAAACAAAGACATAACCCAGATAGCAAAAATCTTTTGGCTTCGCTTTGGCCCAAATCTGGCTTGCATTTTGGCAAGGTTATGGGTGGATGTCTGGGCCATAAATGGCCCAAATTTAGGAAAGCCAAAATCATACCAAAAGGGGGCCAAAATTCACCCAAAACAAATTGTGGACTTCCAAAATATAGCCATAAATGTCCCAGAAGAGCCCCAAATCAGCTGTTCCCGCTCGCGCCCAATCTTCTGGCATTACATAAACATGCCTTAACTCAGCCATACTGTATATTGCTGAGGCCTCCTTATCTATTGTGGATAACCCTAATCATACCACAGTTAAGCCAAAACGCTTTCTTAATGCCAAAAGTAAGCCAAAAATGCCAATTTTATGCCATAATACAGCCAAAATATTTGCTATGTGGGAATTAATTTCATTATTATATTTGAAATATATATACAATCGTCCCTCGCTATATCGCGGTTCACTTTTCTCTGACTCACTGTTTCGCAGATTTTTTTAGTGTAATTTTGCATGCTTTTTTTTTTACAGTGTACTGTACAGTATGAACGCGCATTGTGTTCTACATCCTGATTGGCTAAGTGAGAACCGCACATGTGTTCTGAGTCCTGATTGGCTAAGTGAGAACCGCACATGTGTTCTACGTCCTGATTAATTAAGGGAGTACTGTACAAAATGCGTGTAAAAAGGTGTATAAAAGTGTGTGGTTAGGGGTTTTATGGCCTTAAAACATGTATAATAATTGTAAAACTTACTTCGCGGATTTCGTTTATTGCAGGTTATTTTTAGAACGTTTCCCCTGCGATAAACGAGGGACCAGTGTACTCAATGATGATGGTTTAATAATTAAACGAGGGACCAGTGTACTCAATGATGATGGTTTAATAATTTTCTATTGGTGTTTACCAATTTTTTTAAGGGCCCTTGTCAGTCGTGGGCCCTTGGAATTGTCCTAACTTCCCCCCTTTGTGTGACTTTCCGCTAAATATATGAATTATATCGTGTCTCTAAAGTTTTTTTATCGTGTCTTTAGAAAAATAGCAATAAACCACAAATCTGTAAAAAAAAAAAAAAAAAAAAAAAAAAATCAGCAGTTAGTCGCTTTTATTTTGAAAAGGCGTGGCGGAAGTGCCGTGTGTCTTTTACGCTGACTCACTTGACTTGACGCCGCTGGCTAAAAACTTCAGAATGGACCCGACGAGAGGAAAGCCCGTTAGTTAGTTAGTTAGTCAGTCAGTTAGTTAGTTAGTTTGTGAAAGGAGAGACAAGAGACACCGTCCATGTCTTGTCCACAAATATCAACACACTAACTGAGACAAGCGATGTCGAGAGAAAACACCACTCGGAGTCTGGACAGCATAGACCTCGCTGCTTTGAGAGTAAGTCCAACTTAACTGTGTGTTGTTGTTGTTGTTGTTTTTTGTTTGTTTTAATGAAACGTTGGAGTAAACATTGGAGGATGTGTGCGGTGGGTGTCAGTTTGAAACTTTAACGGTCAACTCTGAGTCGAGCGCTTTGATTTAAATCGACTAACGGTCGATTTAAACCGACTAACGGTCGATTTAAACCGACTAACGGTCGCCTCTTACTCAAACAAACGTTTTTTTTTTTTTAAACGTCTCTTAAACATTAGTGTGTAACATGTAAACAGCCTTTTTGTGTCTGCACTGTGTCCTCTCACACTGTTTCACACTGAAAAAGTTGACATGCAACAAGTTGAGAGCACACTAAAAACTGTAAAAAAAAAAACAAAAACAATGTGGTTTCAATGCCAACACTTAATAGCTGGTCTATATGGGTCTAAATCAGCTTTTTATTGTGCAACATTTCTGTGGTTTTAGTCATGTAACAGCACTTTATGTCTCTTTAGTTAATTAGATTTGTTTAGTCACTGGCCTATAAAACAATCAAGTGGAATATAAATAGCTTTCCAAGCTGTATTTTCATTCCTCTGAGCCTCACAATGTTATCCACATTCGCAGCCCCGCTTCCTTTTTTCAGTCCCCCCATCCCTGCATAACACTGCATTGTTCTTCTCCATTCACCCACAGTATATAGAGTATATACGGTAAAAAAAAAAGCTGTTAATCATAGTTTTTCTTGGCGTGACACATTGTGAATTTGTGGAAATGTACTGTTTTCTGTACTGTCTGGTCAGCTTTGTTGTCCGTATTTGACTCACTTGTTGCACAACATCCTATTTGATTTTTTTATTTCTTATTTCTAGGATCCAGCGGGTATCTTTGAGTTGGTGGAGGTGGTCGGCAATGGAACCTACGGTCAGGTGTACAAGGTGAGCGCCTGACATGATGCTTTTTGTCCATTTCCACCTTTTTTTCCTTGGTGTTTGCGTGCACGCACATAAAAGCACATGAAGCAAACTCTGATGATACTGATGCAAACGACCACATGCATGCATTATCATATTTGCATCTAAACGCCATTCGCGTGGCAGTAAGTTCATAAAAGTTTCCACCTGTATTTAAAAAAAAGCTGCACACCTTAAACCTCCAGCAGCCTTAACACATCTTACAGGATCTGACACGTCACTTCTGGTAAAAAAAAAAAAAAAAAAAAAAGACTGCTACTTCCAGTTAACTAAGAGGAAAAAAAAGAAATTCTCAGTTTACTGAAATTTCCTGTATCTCTTACAAAAACAGCACACACACACACATGCACACCATCATCTGTAGCATCTTTTAAAGGGCCTGGGTGGGGCTCACTTCCTTATCACAATTTCTGTTTGTTTGTGTGTATGAGTGGTTTGTGGTTAGAGCAGGTTTTCAGTCGAATATAAGTCTGTGCAGCTGGTTGTTTCCTCAGTGCAAACCGTGTTCACACGCCTACTGCAATACCACAAACGGTGTGCGTTACTACATCTATGTGGAGCAGTTTCGGTTCTGAACATTTTTTTAAAAAGTAGATCCTGCTGGGTGGTGCGACGGAGGGTTAAGAAAGGTTGACGATTGATGTGAATTTGGCATGGTCTCCTGAAAACATGCACGCTTAAAAAAGGCGATGGTACGATTTACTGTCAGGGTTAGGTTGGAACGGGGTACATGGATGGTTTCTCACGAATGCGTTTGTACATTTGTCTGAGGCAGATGGTGGGTGTGTGCCTCGATTGCCACTCGATTTCCAGGAAGAGGAAATATATTGCAAAAGACACACAGGACGCTGAGGCCTGCGTCGGCCTTTATGCTCTTACCCAAGGGCATAAAATCACAGATTTCATCGTATGACTCACGTTCATTGATGTTTTTAAAAGAGGAAACATCCAAATATGGATGAATGGTCAGCTGTTTTATTGGGGGTAAATTTAGGCAATTTAGGCCTCACTGACTTAAAGTAGGCACCACATTAGGATAAACTTACAAGCAGTTTTTCTGGCCATTATGTGCATTTAACACACTGGTTGTAAAACTCACGATGCGCTCATATAGTCCATCAGTACTACGTTATGTCTTAGGAGAGTTGCCACCGGCAAAGTAATAGCCTAATGATGGTGTGTAATGCTAACAGGCGATCAATTACACCTTAATGAGGACTGTGCAGATCTGCGGTGTGTGTGCGTCACACGGGGAGTATCATCATGGGAAAGCAGAACAGGAATAAGGCCTATAGAACAATGACTTATGCTGCACACACACAGGGCCCCTTAAGAAAACACTCAGTTGTGGACTGACATGAGTGTAGGAGATGCTGACAAAGCATCTGGGCTTTTCCTCTGTTTATTTATACGTGATGCATTTTCATTACATTGCATTTTAAGCCTTTAGTCACGTAACACAAAGAGGAAATCAAACAGCAGTGGCAAAATACTGTGGAACACCACACAATTGCAGCTAATTGTATTTATTATTTATTTTCTTTTTACCGTTTGAACACAGGGCCCAAAAGCCAAAACCTGTAGAGAAATGTCCGGTTTTTGCCAAAAGCAGTTTTAGTAAGGTCTCAAATCGATTTCCAGTCTTGCAGTCAGCCACAGGCCGGGGGGTTTGCTAAGGTCACTCAAGTCAGGCAAACAGACGCATGTGGAAGGCAGCAGGTCAAAGCATTTATAAACCACCTAAATAGAAAAATCATAGGTGAGGAGGGAATGGCTTAGCAACAGGGACTCTCTGACAGATTTGTAGTGAAAAGTCGTCCTCTATGTATTACTGCTGAGGAAAAACAGGCAGGTGATCTCTACAGGAGGGGAAACTCAATAAGGACACAGGCCAGGTTGGACAAGCCAGCAAGTGGAAAATTCAAGAACACACCCGGGGAATTCGGAAAAAGAGTTTTGAGGGAGGGAGATGGAGCGGGGAGTCGCCATGCTAATGTTTGTATGTGCACAGTAATGTGCAGTGCAAACTACACTATGCATTTCTTCTGAAATAGTTTGTAATTCAGCTTAGGTTATGTTGCCAATTAGTCCTGCTCTAAATTGAAGCCCCACAGCTGACCTTTGTCTAGCATCAGGAGTTTGCAGTAATTGCTAAATCTTACCATTGACTCGTGTTGCACAGCAGTGTGGTCGGATTTTTTAATCTGCTAATTGCCAGTTAGTTATTAGCGTGATATAATGTCAATCATACCAGTGACACTGGGGAAAAGTTGAGCCCCATTATCCTCATTTTCATTTTAACTGGAACAGTCTTGTGGTCAACAGACAGGCTTTTCTGGCTTACTAAGAAAGAGACAATTAAAAGAGAGTACAGTCGCCCAAATTGCCTCACGAACTGAAAAGTCAAACTACCAAGGAACTGAAGAAACTTCAGCGCACTTACATTTCATTTTAGGAGCTCTGATAATTAGAGAAATTGGAGTGACAGCAGATAAATATGCTGCCGCGTAGATTGAAATAAGATTTTCTGCATGAAGACAACATGTAAGAGATGTTTGAATAAATGTCAGGAAAGAAGAAGTGCAGGGACGTTTTTAACACCTGAAAACAAAAGTCAAAAGTAGAGAGGATGTAATAAGAGTTTTTTTTTCTTTGTGTGCTATAGGACGTATCAGTAATGAAACCTGTGTGTGACCGCTGCATGACATTCAGTGCTGGAAACCCCACCCTTATAGGTTTTGCAGACTACTATAGCAGTGCTATAGGAGAGTTTGAGGATAAGAGCTGATACGGACAGTTTAAATAAAGCAAATAAAGTTCTTTAGTCCCTCTGAAATTATCTGCGGTCAAAAAAGGAAGTTGTCTGGGCTCAACAAGACAAACACAATCACCCTTTTTCTCCTCTGAGTTTGTACTTCGGCGACCAAAACACAATTCTTCTTCTCTTCTTGTCGTCTTCATTGTTTGTCTTCTTCCCTTTCTTCAAACATCGTTCACGGCACTGATTTCGCTTTCCGCTTTCCGTTTGGTGTCCCACAAGACACACAAACATAAAATCAGTTGTGTCACACACCCACACGCACATTTGTATTAAAGAGTGTATTATGTGCAGTAGTGATCACATGGTTGTAGTATGCCTGCAGTTTTGTGGCCCCAGGACAAAGAAGTCCATCCCCGACAATGTGAGAGGTTTGTTGGCTTTTTTCGAAAAAGGAATGTCTCGGGTTTATTTGTTTGGCCATGAATTACTGATAGTTTCCCCCGTCCATATTTAAAGAGCGCTCATTCAGATGTTTCTTTGCAACTAAACAGCAAAAAAAAGTGGCTCTTGGATCCTGCACAGCACAGCAGCTGACACACACAGGAGTTATTTTACCTGTTAAAGTCCAATAAAAGTTGCTTTATTAGACAGTCTTAGCACTGCATCACTGAGGCACTGTGCATGCTCCTCCTCATCACACTCACACTCACACTCACACACACACACACACACACATAACAGATGACTCTACAGCAGTGGCTTGCAGGGAAGGGAAGTTCCTATTGCAAACAGGGAAACGCCCTGTGTGTGTGTGTGTGTGTGTGTGTGTGTGTGTGTGTGTGTGTGTGTGAGAAAATGTCAAACTCCACTAGAGTTCAGTGCCACGATCACTACTGATGCAACACTGTGCCGAGTACAACCGAAATGAGTTCCAGGACACCACGACGAGTTGTTTTTGTCAGATCATACCATGTAACTCGGTTAAATTATGTCAAGAGCATGCATTAAAACAAAACAAACATATTTTTTAACAGTCAGACGTTTCAAGTTTTTGAATGCCACCCAAATGTGCTCTCGAGGATATCTTCCACAGTAAACCTCCTGCGGTGACTCCACGGTGAAACATCATGGACTGTGCATGAAACAGCTGGCTGTAATGCAATTCCTGAACTCAGTCACCAACACTTCCTCAAATCTTTCTGGTTTCGATAGCGTCACTTCCCCTTTTCTGTAGCACACATATCATCATTCTCATCTTACTCGTGTCAACTGAACTGCTGACAAGAGTGTAAAAAAAAAAAAAAACTCCATTTGGACCAACTGCTACTTACAGTTGTAACTAAACTAACCCCTTCTCATTTGTGACTATAGTACAACCCACCCTGCAGCTGCTGCACAGCACAAGCCTCTGGAAGGGTTGTGTTTTTAAAAAAAATACACCCCAACTTTAGCTTAACAAAAGGGGTTCTTTGTGTCCACAAATATTCAGTTTCTTTTCCATCTTGAAAGACACGGACAGCTCACTTCTGCAAAAAACAATCCAGTTACAATATTATGCGTTATTTGAAAGATAGAAATGAAAAATGTCTTTTTTAGAAATAAAAGTCTTTGTTCTCGAGCTAAGCATTGGTGTGTGTGTGGGAGTTTGAGAGCTGAGAGGAAAAAGAAGAGAAGCAAAAGAAAAAGGGAGAGAGAGAGAGAGAGAGAGAGGGAGACAGGAAACATCCTCCAACAGTGTGGAGTCGCTGTGTTTGTGCTTGTTAGAGGTAAAAAGGAAAAGACAGCGGGAGGGAGACAAAAGGGTAGGGGGGGAGGAAAGTGAGAGAGCGAGAGAGGGCGAAAGGAAGGAAGGAAGGCTGAGGTGAAAGGCAGAGAGACAGAGAGGAGGGGAGGAAGGAAGAGGGAGAGGGACAGATGAAAACTAGAGAGAGAGAAGAGGAAAGTAACCCCCCCCATGAGGCTTAGAGCTATGGTCTGCGCTGATTACCCATGTGTGTTTGTGCGGCTCTGTGTCACAGAGCAATGAGAATAAGGGGAAAGTCCACTAGTTGGTATATGCTCAGAAGTGACCGGCCGCCTTACTGTACTTTCTAAATGCCAAAACTGTAATTAAAAGTACACCAGAGAGTTAGCATTGAACCTAAGGTTGGGGGAACTGTGAAACCATCATAAAATAAAAAAGTAAATCTTCGACCCAGCTCGTATAGGGAAAAGGAGGTAACATAAAACCAGCTGCATTTGGTTAAAAACCAAAAAGTTATTTATTGCCAGGATTATGTAAAATACAACATAAGGAGGTGAGGTATCTTCAAAGAAAACAAGTGAAGTGATGCTGCTCAAACCAACAAAGTAAATAGAACCAAACGTGTACTGAACCTGAACGACATCAGAAGAGAACATCAGAATGAGTTTAACATTCACGAGTATAATACAAAAGCTACCCAACACAAAAAAAACAACCCTCCGCGACTGTCGGACGGTTTAAACTTATGTAAGGTGTGCTTGACCATGTTGGCCACACCTCCTCCAGCTGGGACCAATCAGGGCCAGGCGACCACACACCTAGCTTTGCTGCTACAAACAAAAGTTACACCCAGGCACATTGACGGCAGCCATAACCTTAATTATCTATAAGATCTTCAGTTTGATACGAGTTAAATCTGTTTTTTTTAAGTGTGGTATCTTCTCAATCAGCCCACCTCAAATATCTTTCATGAAACTCATTTTATTCGCTGGTTCCTCTCTGAGCCATACTCGTAAATACAATACAGCCTCGTTGGCTGACAGTCCACACACACACACACACACAGAAACAAAGTCTGGAGGCACTTCAGTTTCTCAGTTCTTTTCATATGACAGTAAGACAGAATGGGTTTCCATTGCAGCATTGTACTCAACATAATGTCAGAGCAGGCCTTTTGACCCCATAGTGCCACCCAGTGAAGGTTCCATGTGAACTGAATGGGACAAACTGGGTTGTTTCTCTAGCGAAATACACACACACACACACACACACACACACACACACACGGATACAGCCTTTAAATAGCACCATTCCTACATGCACTTTGGATAGGAGAGCTGATCAGCGATGCAGTCCATCCAAGCACAAAGTACACACATGTAACTAACAGACTGTAGGGGACAGATAGAAGAGGGAGACGGGCGAGAGACAGACAGGGAGGCTATTACACAGAGGGAGGGGGTGAGACAGAAAGCTGCAGAGAGACGCATTAAAAGTGTTTCTCTCATTTGTCTCCTTGCTGTCAGCATTATAAATGCCTCTCTTCTATCTAATTAGCATATGTATGGATATATTATAGTAACCTTTTCACTGACACAATATTTGTAGTGTTCCCTCATTGTGTTGAGTGTGTGTGTGTGTGTGTGTGTGTGTGTGTGTGTGTGTGTGTGTGTGTGTGTGTGTGTGTGTGTGTGTGTGTGTGTGTGTGTCAGAGAACAAGCGACAGACAGAAATGGAGAAGGAATTTGTATCAGGATTTATTTGTGTTTGATTCCTAGCTCCTCACGCCGTCATTATGTACGTGTGTGTGTGTGTGGACGAACCTGTGTGTGTGATTCATTGGACTTCAATGTCAAAAAGTGTACAAGTTTTCTCCAATTAATTTTCTGCTGGAGAGCAGAGAGCCCTTTGAGTGTTTGAGCGTGTGTCAGTGCTGCATATTGTTAATAAGTAGCCCAGCTGAGATTAGAACATTTCACATTTCTAAGTTGCGGTGGCAGCGCAGGCAGCAGACACCATCGAGCCTGAAGGGACAGGAAGGCCATTTCCTTATTTATCACATTCAGGCTGCTGGCTTGCCAGGCATGCCACAATTCTTTGCAATTACGGAGACAATGTCCTCTACTTTGGGGACACAATCAAGGCCAGGATGAATGGGGGTCAGCGAGCCTGACACGGCACATCTCACATCCAATATAAAAGCGTAACATATGTGAGATGAATATCAACTAGGTTGTTATCTGACGAGGCGGCTGCTGGTTCAGCAACATTTTTTAATAAACTTTATTGTGAGGCATGTTGCAGAATGCCGCCGCTTTTATGAACTCTTCCTACCCTTTAATGTATACACATGCTAAATCAGGATGAATCAATCTATGCATAACGCGGCCATAAAGGTCCCTCAAGTCATTCTGCATATTATTGCAGAGTTTTAATGTGTAAGACTTTGTTTAATCCGTCATCTCTGATTAGTCAGATAACTTTGTTAGCATGAGCTTGCTGCCTAAAATGCTTAATCTATTGTTACAGTGATGAAACAGTATGCAGGTCAGTATAATGAGCTGAAGTCGTGACTCCACAACCAGGGTACTGTCTGTTCCACAGGCTTTCGTGACTCGATGTATCCTCTTGTAACCTTTCGTTTCATCAGTTTTTCTGAAAAATGAACCGTGTTTTATAATGAGTAAACCAAATTGGTTTTTCTACATGCACAAACCCAGAACCAATCACTGCTACACCTATGTCATTATCACAGAAGCATAAGAAATGGTGGAAATGCGTTGAGGAAAATGAAATGAAATATGGGATAAATAAATGATTAAAATAGGGAAAGGAAGCAGTTGAGGAATTAAATAAGTCAGTGGAAGATACATTTTAGTTTAGGCTCATTGGATACCCTCTCTACTGTGCGGTGGGCGACGTTTCTTGGCTTCCGATGTAGCCGGTATACGCGGAAAAAAGGATAACGAATATCCAGGCCAGGACACATCAGTTAATCTCTATAAACTGATATCTGCATATGAATGCAGAGAAAAGATTATAGAGAGCCGAATCTTCGTCAGACGATGGCCGATTGGTTTCCAACATTGTGTTTTGGCCAACGCGTTCCAGTCTGCTGCTCTTTACATGGACTGTTTACCTGCATGGACCCAAAGCCCATTTAAACATGATTGGTCAATACTACTCAGACTACAAACAGAAACCAGAACGTTTCAGATGCCAAAAAACTTGGTCTGTTGCCTACAGATTCTGCATTTCTAAGCAGATATTTGTATGTAGAGATCTTGTAGAGATTAAGGCACATTTACATACACATTGTAGGAAAGTTCCCGCTTTCCTTCTTTTACATATTTACAATATTCTTCTACTTTCAATCATCTCCTTCTCCCCGATCTCTCTGCCATAACCGTATGCTGGTTATTGCTGAGCTGGTGCACAGACAAAACAAAAATAAATTGGAGACCCGGCTCCCACAGAGAGTGAATTGATAGTAACTGATTTAATCGAAAAAAGAAAAAAAAAGTGTTGGGAGAAAGTTAAGCAGCTCGGCAACAGTAGCTTATCCTCACACTGCATCCATTCAGCTGGGCTATGACGGATGTGTTTGAACTGCTCGGTTTAATTCCTGGAAAATCCTGAAGACTTCTCTGATGTGGAAATGTGTTATTTAGACGCACCAAGTTTCAACACCCCGCTATCCTACTTGGCCCGCTATATAATGGGGAGCTCGGTCCTGTGAGTAATACTTTCTTGGAAAGAGACTGCAGAGAAAATTGAAAACAACAAAGTTTTAAAAATGTAGTGTTTATTTTCACGCTGTCCATCCTTCTTTGTTTCACAGTTTTTTCCCTGATTCTCTTCGTCTCTGTGTTTTGTACCTGAATATTAGCTGACTGATTGAGTATAGCAGGATTTGTCATGCCCTCTGGTCTATTTCATAGACACACGCACACTCCGAGGCCTGTCATACATCACAGCTTAAAGGCTTATAGAGTCGCTACTCTAGTATCTTGTCAGCTTCCTTACTCATGACAAGGTTTTCAATTTTCCCCCTTTTCACCTGACTGCACTTTACAGCTCTGGCTCTCTTTGTTGGCTCCCCCTCTCTCTCTCTCTCCCTCGTCTTGCGTCATGTCTTGTTCTTTCTTACTGTGCCTCTCATGAGAAAATGAAATTATGTAGACATAGCTGTGTCCAGTATCGAAAAAATAAGATCATAATTCAAGTATTTGTTCAAAAGATGTGTTGTAATATGTGTTACTAAAGTAATAGGAACACATCACAGTTGTTGGGATCATTATAGTTGGGATTCGAACTTCTCAATAGTGATAAGACAAAATGTTAGACAATCTGGGCCACCTGTTTTTTTGAATTATAACCTTTGGATCTGCCCGTTTTTCCCATCAAGATGACTTTAAACACCTGTTCGCACACATGTGGATCTGTGATGTAATAAGTATAAATCTTTGAAGAATACTGACATGAGCCTCCCTTTTGTTTTTATCACCGCATTACTCAGTTTTTCTGGCAACACGTGGGGTCGTGATACTGTGAATCCTGTGCATGAATCCTGATGATTTTGCATTTTGCGTGCAAACTGTAGCATGAGCTCATAGAGGAAAATATTTTTGCTAGACGTTTAGTTTCGGTGCAGTCATGTGTGAGAACTTGCAGATTTGCGGCTGTTGGAAACACGGCTCTTATCGCAGTCTATAGTACACCGTGTGTTTAGTCTTGTTGCGATCCTAACTTTTTCCTCATGTCTCTTTTTTTTTCAGGGCCGTCATGTCAAGACAGGCCAACTGGCAGCTATCAAAGTCATGGAAGTTACAGAGGTAAATGTGCAGTACATTTAATCTCATACTCACTTTTTTTCTCTCTATCTCTACCCTACGTTGTATAATTTTTAATATTAAATGTAAAACATCATGTGTAAGTAATCTCAACAGTACCAGAACTGTCAGATAAACATGCTGTCAATGTAAATTATACATTGTATAGCCTTTTTATGCACATGAGAACGGCAGCACAGCGAGCTGACCTGGTTTTACCCTTTGTAGGAGGAAGCACAGATCCTCGTACACGGGCATTTCTCGTTGGCTTTAAAGTTCATACAGTCCTCAAATGTGATTTTACTCTTGAAGTTCAGTTTACTCGTCACGAAGAGTATAACCGAGCATGTGAAAATAGTTGTAAAATGTCTTGTGTCCGGAGGGAGCGTTCCAAAGTCTGAGGGGGGGAAAAAAACAAAAAACTTTGGACCATTATGGACTGGGGATGTGTTTGAAAGAAGCATTTTTAACTTTAATTCGATCTTTATTTAATCATATTAAAATCTCTTTTTCAAGAGAGAACGAGAAACATTCACAAAACACAACCCATAGATAGAAACAACATAACAGAGTTAATAAAAACAGTTCCAAGAATCCCCCCCCTAAAAACAAAACATCAGATAATAAAGATTTCAAATCTCCAAGGGGGAGACAAGACTCTAGTTTGAGGCAAGTTTGCAGTTTATTCCATTTAAAATGTGTACAGTACCTGAAACTGCTTGTGCCAACATGAGTGCGCACACAAGGAAAGGAAAGTTGGGTAGTTACTGGATCGTACCATATTTAATAAATTTAAACAAGATGAGAGATGTGAGGTAGTTTGGGCATTCTGGAAGCAGATAGATGCACAATCGTGACTGAAAGTGCTGCTGCAACAATTCTGGCTATTCTTTTTAATATCCCCTGAGTGCCCAAACGTCATGGAAGTGCAATACTACAACGCAGCAGTGCTCCTTTTATAATGCATTAATGCATTTTATTTAGTATGGAGTATAGATCTGATCTTAATCTTGAAAAAATACAAGCACACAAAACTGGAGAAAAAAGAGAGTCCACTAAAGGATTATCACATAATGGGCATGACACAGATGAATTTCCAGCACTTGTTAAGTCGTTCACGAGACAATATTTCTGTTTTTGTTGGCTCTTGCTGGCTCGATACTGCAGTACGTTCGGGCACTTAACATTTCAGTTTAAAATTTAGGGTGACGAGGGAACGAGTCGCAAGCATTCAGAGAAACAAAGAGAGGGGAATCGATAAAGGCATAAAATATCAGGAGAGATAGACAGGCCAGAGGCCAGCGGTGATATACGAGTGTCGTGATCCAAACAGGAATAAGTTTAATTAGTCGGCGTTAAGGCACCGAGCTTTACAGACTCGTTTAAGGCCTTTCGCTGTAGTTCTGCTCCTGTTGTGTTGCAGTGACGTACACAAGAAATGATTTGGGAGGGGTAAACAAACGAAACAATCTCTCAGCATTTGCAGATGTTTGCACTTGTGAAAAGATTCCTTATCCCATAATTGGACTAAATGATTTGTTCTTGCAGTTTGTCTCTCTTTTGTCTTTTCCCAATTGAATTCTCTCTCCGCTCATGCGGGTAATTGAAGCGATGGAACTTTTACAACGCATTTGACAGCCTCTCCTAACTCCCTCCCCAAAGCATAGATACGCAACGAAGATCACAAAAAAATCTACTTTAATACACCGCTAGCCTGGCAAAATTAAATTGCATGCAATAGTCTTCTTCTTTCTTACAGTTCTCCGAGTCCCACCAATATTTCTGTTTTGACCCAGAAGTAGTTTTTTATTAGATTCCAGGTGAATTTCTGTGATATTAAAGTTGTGTTCACTTTAGAGTTGTAAAGCCACAATCTTGGATAGTTTTTTGTGATATAAAATATTAATAAAACTCAATAAAAACACAATAAAACTACACTGTAAATCAATTTGAGGATGAAAAAAAAAATCTCTGCTGCTGTATTTTTGAATTTCAGTGGTGGGATTATCTTTACTGTATATGGATTACAGATTTCACCATTAACTCTTAACATAGGGGGTGATTCGACTCTCTGTGCTCTGCCTTGTGGTCTTACAGCTGCACAAGGGGGACAAACAAAGAGAGGTGTGGAGGTTTCATTGAACGTTGCTTGTGGTTTGCAGATGTAGAGCAAGAGTGCAAGCAGAAATGTGAGCTAATAATAGCCCGTTGCCGCAGGTCGTGGCGCATGCTGGCCATAATGTAGCAACGCAGTGTTTAATCACATTATTTTTAATGTGGTCAGGCTGAAGCCTTCTCTGGGAGGTTCTGTCTCAGAGGAATACTCTAACAGATACTGCAAATGTTCAGTTAGTTAAACAATCAACTAATTGTCTAAATCATTTCTAGGCTATCAGCACAGCTCTAGGGAAGGCGGTGTCTGCAGGACACACTTCAATCCACAATTTTAGTCCGCGCTGAAATGTATTGGTTGGATTTCCAGGAAATTTGGCCTCAGAACAACAAACTCCACTGACTCTGGTGATCCCATGACTTTTCCTTGAATATTGCCACTACATTTGTGTTTTTAAGTGAGATATCTCAGCAGCTATTGGATATATTACCATGTAATTTTGAAAAAAACATTCTTGTTCCCCTTCAGGATGAACTGTTACTTTTCATCTAGAACCTTCGTCATGTCAAGTCCAACAATGTCAGCCGTACTGTATCTAATTAGCACACATCAGCACACAGAAATGGTAAACTTAAATGGTGAACACGATAAACATTCTAAAAATCAGCATGTTTGCCATTGTTAGGATGCTGCTGATGTTAGTGTTTAGCTCGGAGCACTGAGTTCACATAGTTCTCAGTGTTGTTTAAGTAAAAAATGCCAAACATTGCTGCGCTTCCCAGTTTGCAGGATAGCCTGCTTTTGTTTTATGTGAGAGGAATCACAACATATTTCAGTTTTGTTTGTTAGACAGCGATTCTTCTTACATTTTTAGAACAAATAATCATTAATTAAATAATGAATTACATCTGTGCAGTTTCTGTTGTGTCAGAAAGTGTTACACAGACTGGTCAGACTCCTTTCCACTGGACACACTGGTTTCTTTCCTGTTGATGGAACTTGTAGGTCTGCGTCTTCTGTGTTTCAGACAAACTCTTTGGCAGGAAATACTCTGCTATTATCTCCCTTCTCACTTGGACACACACACACACACACACACGCACACACCAGCCGAGAGAGAGAGGCTACAGACACAGGCAGGAGGCTTTGTGCTTCAGATGGAGGTGAAAGTTCAAACTCTGTCTTGTCATTTTCTCCCCTCCTGTCCTGTGGAGATTTAAAGGAGGTCAGTGACTGAGAGAAGCTCTCCGTTGTTTCCTCTTTTCTGATTAACAGCCATATCTCCAGCTCCACTCTCCTTCCTCCACCTCTCCTCCAAGTCCCACGTAAAATTTAGGGGTTCAGTGAATCTGAGAAGTCACATGTCGTTTCCGGGATTTATAGCGAGAAAACAAAGAAACGTTCCCTCTACTCTCTTTCTGTCTTTGTGTCTCATAACACTGACCAACCTTAGTTGTTTTGTTGAGAAATAGCAGTAGTTGAAATAAGGTCAAACAGCCGGGTGAAAGATCATCAAGAGGCTACATGACAGAGGGGAGATGCTATCTGTCTGGACGTCAGCGTGTTGTATGAAATAAAAAGGAAACGTTCCACCCTTCAGCCTCCCAAACCATCTATATGTTGTACTGTGTAACATACTTGTTGTGAGTTATAGTGAAGCTCTTTCTGGGAGTTATCCCAACACAGAAAACCATTAATCACTCCAACATTTTGTCATTCAAATATACAGAACATGCACAAGTTGTTTGATTTCTGCATTTTTGCTGTATGTGTTGTTGTTTTTAGGAGGAAGAAGAGGAGATAAAACTGGAGATCAACATGTTGAAGAGTTATTCCCACCATAGAAACATCGCTACATATTATGGAGCTTTTATTAAGAAAGGCCCTGCTGGACAGGACCACCAGCTCTGGGTTTGTAAACTACTCGATCTGCCTATTTTCACACTATTGAGTGATTTAAAAAAAAAAAAAAAGAAGAAATGACTCATTGTTTGATTAAATATCTGCTAGATGTTTATGTGTATTCACTCTCATAATAGTCACAGTTGTTTTTGGCTCATACATGTGCGCCTGTATGTGTCCATCTAGTTGGTGATGGAATACTGTGGAGCCGGCTCTGTGACAGACTTGGTGAAGAAGACAAAGGGGAACTGTTTGAAAGAGGACTGGATAGCTTACATCTGCCGAGAGGTGCTCAGGGTAAGTCTGATGTGAAAAACACGAATACACTCACTTCAAAATACATATGCACTATACAACTGTACTTGTGTAGTAGACCTAACAATACATTTTTAGGTCTGTGTCAAACATTTCATGAATTTGTCTCTCAAATTATGCTGTGTCGGCTCCTTGAATCTGAGCGAAACAGGCCTTGAAAGTCCTTGAATTTGACGTTGAAGGTGTGGGAACCAAACTGAGCTGAGTCTTTAGCCTCCTTGATATGTGTTGTCATAGTTTCATCCCTCCGATTTGATTATTTTAACTTTATTTCTAAGAAACTGAAGTTTTGTCCATCAGTTTGGTGTAGTGTAAGACTCCAAATACTACAATACCCATAAGCCTCAGCCACCATTTAATGTGTGTTTCCATCCACGATCAATATTTTTTCTGATGTTTTTCATTTTTATTAAATTCTAAAAGGACCAGATATAAACTACAAAACACCTAATATTCCCACTGTGCAACTCTAAAGCATAAGAGTGCATACAGGATGTGAAGGTGTATCTGCTCCCGTATGCTGTGTTCATCCTAAATACCGGCACAAACCTCTGTTGCTCATGTGACCGAGCAGCTGAACCCTCAGTCCTCAGTCAACTCTCACAAACACACAGAGCGACGTAAACAAAGAATCCCCAAAGTGAGCTTTGTTCCAGAGGTGTTGTTGTGGCTGGAGGCCCTTTTTTAGTGCTGGTTTAAAAAACCGAGGTAGTAATTTGCATGTGGATGCAAACTAAAGGCTGGACGAAGCTGCTGCTGCTGTTGTATATGAAACACGATGCTGCTTTTTGTGTTGGATCCCAAAACATCAAAGAGAAGAAGCCAAACTGACACTGATCCTCCTTTATGTCCACGGATCAGTGTTTTCCCCCGCCTGTGACACGAGGGACATAATTGATTTATTTTTTCATTTATATACTTTGAAGGCCAGTTTAAAACACATGTCTGTAGGACTGTTATGGTTATCATTATAAGAGATCACAAGGTCCTGAGAAAGTCTCTGGGATGTTTGCGCTGCTTTCTGCGTTGGTGTTTGTACACACAGACAGACACACAGACAAGTATATCAACCCAGTTCCAACATATCAGTCCTTGAGACTGACGTTATCAAGGACAAATTTTTTTAAGCGAGATGATGTTTTAGTGGTAAGAAACTTGAAACAAAGGGCTTTGGACTGTGGCCAGTGTTTTCCCTTCTGCTGTCAGCCATGCTGTCTCCTCATTGTTTCGGCAACGCGGAATACACACAGACAAACACGCACAGACACCGAGCATAGCGCGGTGAAGTCATTGTCTGAAATAAGACTTACTTCCTGTGTTTGTTTAACCTCCTTTGAAGAAGCGAGAGTACAAACACACACACACACACACTGACACACGTCAAATAGTGCCTCTGATTGGTAGCCTGTGTCACTAGGTCACTCTGCTACCTAAAGCAAAGTTATTCTCAGTTATTAGAACTGAATTCTACTTTTTATTCAGTATCCCTTCACAATAAACACATGATGCTGTTATTCCTTTAAAGGAGCGTTTCATGTTTATGTCGATGGCGGTCATCTGACTGTGTGCTATATCTGTTTATGTGTGTGTGTATATATGTCTTCCAGGGTCTTTCCCATCTTCACTCCCATCATGTGATCCACAGAGACATCAAGGGACAAAATGTTTTGCTCACGGAGAACGCCGAAGTCAAACTGGGTATGACACATCAACACATGCACTGCGGTCTCTCGCGCACATGTGCACGCCTCCAGGCTGCAACTGTAGAGCCGTCCAACAGTCACACATACATACATAAATCACACGACCGCAAAAACGGCTCATAAACATTCAAAGATCACCGGTGTTTTCAGATGTGTCCTACATTTTTTTAAATGTTTTTTATTTCCCAGTTGACTTTGGAGTGTCGGCACAGCTGGATAAGACGATTGGTCGAAGGAACACCTTCATTGGCACTCCCTATTGGATGGCTCCGGAGGTCATCGCCTGTGATGAGAACCCCGAGGCCACATATGACTACAGGGTAATTAATTACACAGAAATGGTCATGTGTCCGGCCAACTTTAAGTACATTTATAGTCGTCTTTTCTAAGATGTCGCCAAAAACAATCCAGAGAGTTAGGTTAACTCCCACTAACAAGGGTGATGTCATCTTTTTCATATGTGAGGCATCCAATACGAAATCAAACATTCACAAGCGCTGTGAACCCTTTTGTGTCAGCTAACGCAGGCCATATGTGAGGTTGTCTGAAAATATAGATTGAAATATTTGAACGTAGCAATTAATCAATTGCAAACAGAACACATACGAGGAAGAGGCAGCAAAGATTGGGATGAACGCAATTGTACTGAACCCCCGTAAGGCCCCATTAACGAGTCATTTCAAGTGTCTCATACTTAAAAAAGTAAAGTAAAAGTAAAAGAGCAGCAACAGCATCTTCCATAAGTGTTTACACAGGACGTATACAGCTGCAGTATTGACTGTGGATCCTACACGATCACTGTAGCTACCCACAGAAAACAGGAAGGCGGTTATAAGCATGCAAAGCTGTCGAGCGTCCAATTGTCACAAGCTGGCTAAAGAAATGGCCCGCTAGACATTTTCTCCAAACAATCTACTCATTTATTATCGCACAACAACATGTGCAAAAAGGGGTGTCGATTGGCAATATCAGCAACGCGAGTCATGTGAGTCATGTGTGCTGTGGAGGCGTTTAAAGGCAGCCTGCAGGTGCTGGACAGCCTCCAAGAAGCAGGAAGGGCATCAGACTTTGTAGACAGCTGTATTGATTAAAATAGACGCGTATCTGCTCTGTCAGACAGGCGTTAGATTGAGGACTGAAAATCCCCCTGTGTAGAGAAGCCACATGTGTCCCTGTTGACCAGACCACAGATCTGGCTTGGTTTTGCCAGACTCAGTGGTGGTACCACCTAAAGCTGTGTGAAAGTTAGTTATCCTAGGAGCAAAATAAAAGTGTTGTCCGTCTTCACAGGCTCTCTTACTCACATCTGTCACCCATACAGATCAGTGCCCACTCACCCACACGATTTATTCAGTGGTTGTACTGATCATGGATCCGATAAACGCCATAGCAGCTCAGTGCGCCTTCTGTATGATTGTATGGGTTGAAATCACTGGGGCGGTTTTCAGGAAGGCAGAGAGAATGAACGCTGATTTAAGTGTAACCTCAGCTTATGTTATGACGGGATAGACGCCGAGTAGGGCTACACTGACCTCTTACTGACATAGTTACACGTGGGTGGAGGAAAGCTTACATATGTAATTGAATTTAAATCTGTCTGAAATGATTATTGGATTTTAGCCCAAGATGCAAGTGACTATTGTTAATGGCCTGTAAACCTGAAAAATAACTTCATCCACATTTTTTTACACTTCCTGATCAGATGTGTCAGTTCACAGAAACATAATTAAATGCAATCTCAGCAAATAGTACGTTTTTCTGGAAGTAATTAGACGCTGACATCATAGAAAGGAGTACACCGATTCTGTGGTTCTTTTGTGAAATGTCAGAAGATTGGCTTGATGTCTTGGAAATAGTTACTGTAATTCTTGGATTTATGCTGTACTCTCACACTATGCACAACCTGATTTTACAATTTGAACATGAAGAGGACATCCAAGGTGTACAGGAAATGAACAGAAGTCGAGTTCAGCTTTGTTGCCGCACCGTTTTTAACCTTTTCCCGTCTCTCTCGTTCTCAGAGTGACCTCTGGTCTTTAGGCATCACCGCTTTAGAGATGGCCGAAGGAGCCCCTCGTAAGTTAGATGTACTCATACACACATTGTTGACTGATGTCACTGAACTGTTTGTTTGTGTGCATGTATTTTTTTATGTCCATTTTTCTTTTACCGTTCCTCCCCCCATCTGTTCTTCTGTCTCACTCTCTATCTTTGTTTGTAGCTCTGTGTGACATGCATCCAATGAGAGCACTGTTTTTGATTCCACGCAACCCTCCACCCAAACTTAAATCAAAGAAATGGTAAGCCTGGGAACACACTCACAACACACGCATATATATACACACCCACAACAGGATGTAGAGGGCAGTGTTTAGGTTTTTTCTTCTCTGAAATCTGGGCTTGAAAGTGATCTTTGTTGTGGGTTTCATGCACCAGACAGTCAGACAAGAGATATCCCGACACTCTCTTCTCACACACAGACGCTGAAAGCTCTGGCACGTTCCGCAGGCGGCGAGATAAAATCGAAATACATTTGGCCTTTATTCAGATGGACACAAAACGTTATGTGAAAATGTTGCTGCTGGCATTTTTAATCTTAATCAGAGTTTAATTATGAACTCCCCTGTCTCTTTCACTCTCATCTCTTCTCCCCTCCTGTCATCCTGTCTCCTTCCTTTTTATATATAATGGATAAGCTCTTGAGATTGAACCGGCGGTTGAACTCATGCTGTCTTTCATTCAGTATTAATGTCATCAGAAACACTAGTTCACAGGACAGCTTTTAATAGCTCCAACCGTCCGGGGTGTGCAGTGCTCTCCAGTCCTTTTTTACCTCAGGGCCTCCCGAAGGCAGCAAGCACACAAGAAACTAAGCAGCAATACATATTCCTCCCCAGTTCAGAGCACAGACAACAGCCCGCAAATTTTAGGAGCAATTCTGTACAAAGACATTGCCCGAGTAAAACATTCAAATCAACATTTTTGCCAGGATTTTGCTTTGTAATAATCCAGCAAGTGAATACTAGCTTGCAGACTTTAGGTGAGTTTAAATACATATTTCAGAATGTTGTGGCATTTCTGTGATTTATTGATTTAAACATCTTTTGCTGGTTTTCAAGTTGGTTTGTTTTATTAATTAATTATTCTCCCTTTTTATGTGATTTTGACTGCATATTGATTGACTGACTGGAGGCTTGTGACCTGAATTCATTAAAAAGCCTTCAATCGAGGATACGTCTCATTAAATAGATGAAGGTTGTTACAACATTCTTGTTCGATCTTCAGGCTAACATGTTTTGTTTTCCCCTCCTCTCCGCCGCTCTTCTCCGTCTCTCTCCGTCTCTCACAGGTCGAAGCGTTTCTTGTCGTTTGTTGATCGATGTCTTGTCAAGAACCATCTGCATCGACCGGCTACCGACGCCCTGCTGAGACACGCGTTCATCAAAGATCTGGCTAATGAGAGACAAGTTCGCATCATGCTCAAAGATCACCTGGACAGAACCAGGAAGAAGAGAGAGAAAGGTGAGAAGTGGTAGCATCATAATCATAATCAGAAATACTTTAATAATCCCAGGGGGGAATTATTTTTGCTACCATACTCCAGGAATACAAACAATGCCATTCTCTTTTCTTCATCACTGTGGCAGGTAACATTTCTACCAGCCATTTCTGAGTCACTGGTTCCTGAAAAATAGATTATTTCATGTCATCATGTCACCTTGACCCCTGACATTTCTTAATTTACGAATTTTGATGATGACCTGTCCGCCATGGGTGTAGGTGACCAGACAACGTTTGCTTTTGTATTTGGCAGATGCTAAGCCTAGATGCAAACACAAATCATGAAACAAAAACCCACAGAGCACACAGGTCGACCACCTGGGCTTATTCTAAATTGAGGTCTCTATCATCTCTGTCCTATGTTGTCAGAATTATTCAGGGACAACCAAGGGATTTGATCAATTCTTGGTTTTACAGATAAGCCGCTCCACAGAACAGATTTTCCACTATGTTACACAGATTCGCTGCATTAGGAGGGCTTCAGACCACTTGTGTTGGAGTAGATCAGCACACTTTAGCTGAGAGAGAGAGTGCACCAGCTGCACTGATAGCGCAGCAGCTGCTATAAAAATTTTTTTTAAAAACACTTGCTCATTTATGGCAATGTTTCATTAGGCTGCTAGTGTTACCCACAATTTACACACAGCTTCTTTTGCATATGATTCACTTTGCTGTCTCTTCAAAAAAAAAAAAACCCACATGTTACAACACCTAAATCTGTGCACTGTTACTGTTATGCACTGAAACCATACAGGGATGGAAGCGCTGTTGATGCATGCATACGATCACTGCTCTAAAAATGCACTTCATAGACGACAACTGTGAAGCTTTTTGAATTTGAAGTTGAAACTGTACCCGCTATGCCAAATATTTTAATTGAGCTGAATAAGGATGGAAGTGAGGAAGGGCGACAGCGAGACGGCCAGACGGAATAAACGAGAGAGCGAAAGAGGGAGAGAGTGTAGGGTCGGGGCCAAAAAGCTGTACACAGCTGACCTTTCTATGGCGTTCACTTGGGACAGCGCTTTACACAACAGACAGATACAGAAATGGAGAAGGAGGATGAGAGAAAGAGGAAGAGGGATGTAGAGACAAAGAAATGAGAGACAAATTAGGAATGTGAGAGGGGGCTGGGGGGTGGGGGGCTTCATCCTCATCCTGTTTTAAAAATGAATTATACTCTGGAAGAGTTGCACGTGCTGAATATGTGATGGCAGTCAAACTGTGAGAGAAAAAGAGTTCAGGGAGGAGAAGAGAAGAAAGGAGAAGACAGATATTTATGACTCTGCTTTTCTTTTGGACTCATGTTGATGTTCAAGCAGGGTTCAGTCCTCGTGTTGTTCATCAGGTTTATTCGTTTTAATTTGGAAAAGTGAAAGACAGGCAAATTAGGAGACAGAGAAACGAGTGACAGAAAGAGACAGTGATAACAACAGAGAGAGAGAGAGAGAGAGAGAGAGAGAGAGAGAGAGAGAAGCTGAAAGGGGAAGGAAGGAGGAAACAGAATGGCCATCTGGTTCTAATCTTCTGTTAGCTTATAAAAACACACTAATGACTGGTGGACTTTCTGCATGCTGCATGTGTTGTGTGTGTGCGTGCATGTTAAGTGTTTAAGGCCAGATTTGTATGTGTGTGCGTTTGTGCCCCTATGCCCCTCCAGAGAAATGAAATGCCAGTAGTCTAAGGGCGTGTGGGAAAAAGTCACTGCTTCAGGGGGGGAAAAAGAGAAATCAATGCTCCGGACATGATGCAAAAAGGGATGTGTCATTTTCAGCATGCCCAAGAGTGTAGTTTGGACAAAGATGGCCTATGTTTTAGAAGATGATTCACTCCAAAAAAAAAATGTCCCACACGGTCGGCAAAAGTTGGCATTAACCCTCAAAGTGCTCTTTTCTCCTGCTGCTTTGGCCCCAAAAAGACGCGATAAGAGCCAAAACTTTCAAACATGACATCACGGCAGCAGATATTTCATCCGTCCATTGCAAAAGTGGAATTTGTTAGCAGTCCTCCTTTTTTCTACACCTGTATTGTGTTACCTTTCAGGCGTGTTAACGGCAACATATGGCGCGTCAAGTAAATGTTCGAGTTTGCCTGAGCTAGTTTCACACCATATGTCGGCCAAATGTTGTTATGCTTAGCTGGCTGACCCATCTTCCTGGCCTGTGGACAAATAAGCCCCCTGGAACAGTGTTGTGGGCTGTGCAGTGAATTTGCTGTAGTGGTCATGACAATATTCCAATCCACAATTCAAACTTTTTAGGTCTAATATGTGTTTAAAAACACTTGAACCGAGGGGATGCATAATAACATCAATGTGTGTGAGCAGTCAGTCAGCTAAGGCAGAGACAGACACTTAATTCACGTGTTATGGGTCCCACGGAAGAGAAATGATGATTCAGCATTGCAATGCCATGGTATAACAACTCTGTCCCTAATGTCTTCCTCTAAACAAGACTCTCATTTACTTTCTTGTTGCCCAAATCTGCCCACACTATACTTTTGTGTGGCTTTGATAATGACAAAATTGCTACTGGCAGTAGACGATGAAGGAGCGAGACAGCAGGCATGGAGGAATTTTTAATGAAACGGTGGCTGGCCCAAAAAACCCAGAGAGAAGACACAGCAGTGTGCGCCAGAGAAGAATACCCACACTAATGCAAACACATCAGAAGCTCCCAGTCCGAGCACCTCCCCAGAAACATGTCTAATTTTACAGAAGAGAACCTGCTGGATTCTCACTCAGACCGGTGTTAACATGGACACCAGAGTGAAGTGGGACGCATTCCACGAGTGCTTCGCAGCTGGTGGACGTATATTGTTTCACATTCACATATTTAGATCCACTCTGATACAGCTATCAGGACTGTAACTAACAGTTAATCTGTGGTTTATTTCCATGATTAACCAATTTCTCAATGACACTGGAAAATAGTGTAGAATGCCTGTCAAAACAAATGTCAAGTATCTTGCTCTGTCTCACAGTACAAAAGATGTTTCATTTACAACAATAAGAGATAAAGAAAAGCAGAAAATACTCACATGGTGGTTTTGTTTGAATAAATAAGGATGAATCATTTCAGCTCTAATCAATACCTCAATCAAATTTCCATTTTCATCAAACCTTGTCACGAGATATTGTATATTTTTTTTTTATTTTAATGACCTAATATGAACCAACACATTATTCCTTTTTGTCTCTCTCTCTCTTTCAGAGGGTCCAGAATATGAGTACAGTGGCAGTGAAGAAGAGGAGGACGAGGTGACAGAGGAGGAAGGAGAACCCAGGTAAAATCCTTTTCACACTAGGCGCCCGTATTGTTTGAGGAATCGATCACTGAGGTGTGCAGTGAAAGACTGAGAGAAGTCGTTCAGAGCCATAGTAGTGCTGCAGATTTCCATCAGTGTCTCAAAGGTTCATATCATCGCTGTCATAACACTCAGGTCATTGTGAACTCTCTGCTTAAGTGCTCCTTGCATACAATACATAGCTAATGAATCACTATGGGGCATCCATGTGTTAGTACGTCCATGGACAGATGCACTAGCCTCTCTGTTGCTGTCCCCGGATGTCAAACAGCAGATGGCACTAAGAACTGAGCACTTTCTCCTCATCGTCATGTGTAGTTCAGTCCATAACAGTCGCTGTTATCAACACTTAGACTGTCTTTCAGCTCCATCGTGAACGTTCCCGGCGAGTGGACATTAAGACGGGAGTTTCTCCGTTTGCAGACGGAAGATCGTGAAGGAGGCAAAGAGGGAGGTCACAGAGGAGGTGGGGCTCAACAAAGACAACAGGTAGGTTTGGACATCATTCCTAACCTTTTACACATTCATTCATATTGTAGTTATACACACTGAATTACATCTATGCATCGTTCATTTGTGGACTGCTGTTTTTCTTTGTAGTAATTTGAATCTTTTGGGTTTTTGGCCTGTTGCTCGGACAAAATAAGATCAAAAACATCACCTCATTATTTTTAAGATTTCATAGGCTAAATGATTAATTGAAGAAAATATCTAGCAGATTAATCAGTAATGATAATAACAATTGTTGTTTTTCAGCCCAAATAATTATTATTGGTAGTAATAGAGGTCTTAGTACTAGTTACAGGATGTGGTTTCAGCACAGCATCTCTGGGTTCATTCTTTTAGTTTAGACTTTTATCCTACAAGAAAATCAGCTTAATTTAAATGGGAAAAATCGTCATATACACTACCAAAATGTCCATTCTGGGCTCTAATCCTATTTCACACTAACAGTTAGCCTTTAGTCTTTTTAAAATTGCAGGTCTAACTGCATCATATCACAGCAGGACATTTGACCCTGGACCAGTCAAACATAATTCAGTTTGAGTTTCGCTCATGCAGAGTTTAGAGCCAAGAAAACCCTCCAATATATTTAACCTTTCATTCATATACTGAAGCATTGTGTCATTGTCAAACTTTTATCTGAACAATAATCATATGATGATTCATGTCTAGGCAATACAGCAGCATAGGCAGCAGTTGGCGGAGCAGGAACGTTACAAGCAGCAGTTACTGGCCGACAGACAGAAGAGGATCCAACAGCAACATGAGCAGCGGCAAAAGTTAGAGGATGTAAGAACATTTCGCCTCTGTATTTCCTTCAGCATTTATAGATCAGTGCGTAGGTAAGAGTGCTGCTGGAAATAAAACATTTCAGGGGAAGAGGAGATCAGTTGACATCCCACAGCTTTTATCAAGACCGTCTTTACAAGAAAACACTTCTGTGTCGTCTTCCACATGCTGAGTCACATCCTTACTCTGCCCACCCTAACTGCTCTCACAGAGAAGTTTTTATTTATTTGTATGATGTTACTTGACTCCGCAGTGACAAGATCTGTATTTATTTTTTGTATTTTTGGTCATGATATATCAGTATTAATGTTAACCCTCATATTTAATATTGTTAATAATTCACATATAATAATATTGTGTAAATAATCCAGTAAGTCTTAAATCATTTTGGTTGTGGTTCACACTCATGCACACATGTCTATTGAGTGGAATTAATTTACCAAAAAAGAACCAACAATAAAAGTTAAAGATGAATTTTACATATATATACAATATACGATGTGATAATGATGATATTGACGATAGGATGCATCACGTCATGATGTGAATGATGTTGACTGTTGTCTGTGTACATATTTTGTTGGGGTTTGCAGCAGCAGAGGCGGCAGCTGACAGACTGCGCCATTCAGTGGGCGGAGCTTCAAGAGTTCCTGCTCGGGGAGGAGACTGATCACCACGACAACCGAATCTTTCTGGATGAGAGGAACAAGAGGAGTGACAGGAGACAGGTAAAGATGAACTTCTGGCTTCACACTTCGAGGACAATCCTTATTGACTTTTAGTGTCGCCTGGCCTTATTTTGGCACCATCAATGAGAACACTTCAAATGTGTGACCAAATGAAAGCACGCTAAACATAATATGAATGTAAGAAAATGGTTAAACGCAGCTAATGTCCAAAAATTGATTGATTTTAGCCTTTAACCTTTAACTTTGTTTCAAGCTGATATAAGAATTAAACCAGTTTGTCAAGAAGTTTATATAAATGTATTATAATCTGATCTTTGTGCCGCAAAGTCACACAGACTGTCCCACGTCTAGATTGTGTAGACGTGTAGTTAATGTAATACTAAATAATAGTATGGCAGGTAAGTGTGTGAAGCACTTGGGCTGTGTGTCTGTGTGTGTCTCTATGAATATTTGACGCTGCAGGGAGTCAACGCATGAACTTGTTTTCCTCTTTAAGTTCGAGGTGCGATTGATGCACGCTGAGCTGATGTAACGGTTGCTCTTGTCTTCTTTAGCCAGGTGATAAAAACATTCCCTCCTTGGCGTGGCGGGCCAGAAGAGAGTTTTTTTTATAATTATGAACTGTGAAAGGCAAAACTTTCTCATAAAAAGTGACCTTTCGGGCACATTTCCATCAACTTTAATCTCATCATAATACATGAATGGGAGCCGTCTTCTCATTTTTTAATACATTTTACATCAAACAGGACTTAACGGTATGCAGGTGCTGCTTGAATTGATTCTTGGGGGAAATCAATTTATATAAGTGAAGTGGTCCATAATACTGTATATAAAAGAAATGATCATGCCGCGGCACGTTCAAACGGGTTAGTAAATTAGTTGGAGATTGAATAGGTTTCAGAAATCCTTTGTTTTGCCTCTGTTCCGCAGTTTCCTGAAATCTTTTACCTCGTTAAAACTTCATTCATAACATCACACAAATCTGCAGGACATGAAAAATCACCTCCGCCGTGAGGAAGTGTTACAAAGCAACAGTTGTGTGCCCACAAGGTGTGTGCGTGTGTGTGTGACAGTGTCTCTGCCAATTCCAGTCATTTTAAACAAAGACACATAGCTCTTTTTACTATTTCAGATTCATTTTTTAGTCATTAATTTTAATACATGCTTAATGAATCTATCCCACACACCAGTGAGTTTCAGTAGGTGTCTATTAACACCAAGGAGCAGCTTTAGCGACTGTGAGTTCTCCATGTAGAAGACTCTGTATTTCAATGCTATTAATATCTGTCTAGTTATATTATATACTATATTTGGTGTGCTTGTGTGTGTGTGGCAGGGAGCTATCTGTATGTATTAGATTCTGATTACACAGATTGCCTCAAAGTCATTAAGTTCAGCATGCTTAATGGATCTATCCGATGCTTCGTTAAGTTTTAATGCATCTGCATTTAATTATGCGACGGGTTCAGTGAGTGTGTGATGCGATGTCTTGTATTTTTGTCAGATGAAGAACTCGCAGCGGTTCCAAACGTTTCACACATTGATTGATTTGGCAAGCTTCACATCATGTATTTCAGTGTTCAGTGGCGTTGGCTCAGAGCAGCAGCGCACTTGTTTGAACGGGGGAAAGTGAAGCGTCAAGGGTGCAATTACACAACAGTGTATGATCTACCTTTCCTCAGTGCATGATGGGAGACGATCCCGCCCCCTGTGACCCTGATTAAGATAAGTGGGAAGAAAAAATAGATGGTTTGGTTACGTGACTTGCACTGCAGCTGCTTTTAATTGCAGAACTTTAAAGGTGCTATTGCTGTTTACAGGCAACTCTGCGTCATCTGCATAGTTTCATGGTTACATGGTTTGCATTGCATGGCAGCACAGTGGTACTTGTTAAACTACCCAACGCTGACTGGTTAGAACTTGTCAAATGCAAAAATGCTACTTGTTCCTAATCATAGAAAGCCAGATCTTACATCCATCAACTTTAACCATGCTGGTAGCAAAGTAGCTTTAGTCCAGACTGTAATATCTCAACAGCTCTTAAATGCCTATTAACCTTCGATTCTACATTCATGGTTGCCAGAGGATGTATCCTACAGACTCTGGTGATTGCCAGACTATTCTTCGAGCAAGCGTGGTACCATGAGGTTAACATTTGTAATTTTAAGTGAAACCTCTCAAACAAATATAAATTGCCATGAAAAGCGAACTGACTCACTTAACTTGTCATGTCATGTCATACTGTCCCTGTCGATACTACATTGAACTTCTGTGTGAATGCTAACCTGACCGTAAGTCTCTCATCAAATGTAACAAACCTTTATCACCGAAGCTTTCTCATCCAGTTAAGCTGCTGTTTGAGCTCAAGCTCTGTTGAATGTCGCCCTTCAGATCCAAGCCAATAAACACAGCCTAAAGGCAACAGTGCCACCACTGCAAATATTTAAAACGAGTAGATTTAATTAAATGTTGTTGATGTGGGGGAAAAAAAAAAAAATCCAGTTTGGACATACAAGGATTTTGCCGGAGAAATTCAAAAAGAGGTCATGATGAAATATTTAGATTTGAGGGCGTTGGCTAAAAGCTCCTGCCGTCTTGCACACTCTGAATATTTCAGTCCCCACCTGTCAGAAATCTGCTCAAGTATACTCTAATTAAAGAGTGTGTGTGTGTGTGTGTCTTGTGAGGACCGTACAGATATACAATAATGAATAAATAGAATAATTTTAAGGTTTGAAATACGTGAACGTAAGATGATGTCGAGGTCAGGGTTTAAAGTAAAAGTGATCAAAATTATACTGACAAATATCTGAATTCAACCGTGTGTGTGTGTGTGTGTGTGTGTGTGTGTGTGTGTGTGTGTGTGTGTGTGTGTGTGTGTGTGTGTGTGTGTGTGTGTTGAACAGGACCATGCAGGCAGACAGCGGAGTGCCGATGTGTCAGTAAGGCCTCTGGACTCCACCGGAGAGCAGGTAACGAACCTTCACTCTTTATCTTTCCACTTTAATTCCTCCGTTTTTTCATTTGAGCACAGGCAGGTGGAGTTTCTCTGGCTTACTTTTATGGGGTTGTCACAATGTATTACAGTGTTTATTTCTGTATGTTATCTGTTGCCTGTTTTATCTTTTAAGGTTAACTTAACAAGAAACAGTGTGTGTCTGTGTGTAACAACATCATGCTAATGCTGACAACTAAATGATATATGGTTCCATCGTCTGCATGGACGGGATGAATGCGATGATAAGATGTAGAAGTAAGATGATTGGTCGATTGCAACTTTTTTTTTTAACAATTAAGTTAATTAAAAAGCAATTTTATTTTGCTTCATAGCTTTTCTTTGTCTTTTATTAAGTAAACTCGATATGTTTGTGTTTTTCGACCGCTGGTCAGACAAAACAAGACATCTCCTGTCATTTTCCAGACCTTTTATCAAAGACTGAATACAAGTGCTTCTGTAAGAGAGAGCTGACTTTAATGGAGTTATCTGTGTCTAAGGTATATACTGTCTCTCAGTGCCTTTACACTGTATATGTATTAAAATAGAGGAAGAAGCGCGTTTCGATCATGCTCTGGATGCCTGATAGTGGAGCTGAGGAAGTGTTTTTTTTTTTTCTTATTCAATGAGACATTCAGAGATTAGAGGTTTTCAAATCTGTATTTGTGTACTCCTTGAGTAAGGACATACTGAACTCCACCAGTAGTGTCAGATCTTGACAAGCTTATCACAGCATGCCATCACTTTTTTTTTCACTCTCTCCTTCTGCCTCTGTCGATCCCAGCGTGCCCTCTCTCTCTCTCTCTCCTCTTCCACTTGTTTCCTCTTCATCCTCCCTCCGTCATTTACAGCATGTGACCACTTTCATTTCTAGCATCTCTGTTTCAACCTTTCCCCCTTCCAAAATGTTACTATCGAATCTCAGTCGGGGTTTCAGACATCCAAATTCAACTTTTGGTTTTCAATGTCGCTTCTCTATTTCTCACCACTCTTTGCACTTTCTCTTCTTCTCGTGCAGCCTCTCATTTCTCTGTTCTTCTCCTCTGTCTTACCTGTCACACTGTTATGACTCTGTCTTTTTACTTTATAACCTGTAGAATCATGAAATTAAAGAAAGGGAATATCGTTAAAAGGTGGAGGAAGATTTATCTTGGACATTTAACACTGCTCAGACGGATACATGCATATATTTATGTAACTGTTAAAATCCTAAACCACCTAGCAGGAATTTATTTTAAGATTACTCTTCATTTGGCCGTAAAAATGATCTGTGATATACAATTATAGTAAACTAGATAGTAGATGCAGAGGGTTTGCACACATAAGCTGGTGAGGAAAAAAGATAGAAATAATACATAACAGATACATTTTAAAGAATAAAGATTTAACAGCTTTACAGTCAGTGCGTGTCACATGTAAATTACAGAATTTAACCTGAAACTGAACATCAGATGGAATGATTTGTGTATTAGCTCATGCTTATCTTCATATTTCACAGTTTCACTTTCAAATTGAGCAGCTAGGCATTCTTACTCAAGCCACCATTCTTTCGTGGTAATTCGTGTGGTATGTTGCAGATAGCTGCCACGCAGTGTTTTGTGATATCGATGTGAAGACAGGCCTTGTTCCCAGGAAGCTGATGTGTTACCATGAGTAAAGTGTTGTTGTTAGTCAGTGAGGTATGTTCGTATCTTAACTGTGTATCAGCAGTTTACCCTCTATAGCAACATTCACATAAATTTCATCTCATCTAGTTGGCATGTGGAACAGAACGATGGCATATGTTCTGGTGGTGAAGGGGAAACTACCTAGCTCATTGTCATAACCCTCAAAGTTCCTTTAAGGGTCATTATAGCAGAAATGTTTGTGCACTTACTGGATGACTGAAAGTGTTTGTACTCTCTGAATTTGCACTGCAGTACATTTTTTGTTTAATGTGGTTAGCCTCATCACAAATCAAACCAAAAGCACAAGCGTGTGACTTCATATTCATCTTCTCTGAGCTGTTTAGGCAAGGCTGAAGCTCAGTGTAGGTGCTGATCTGTACAAAAGTGAAATAATTTCATGACTAATGTCATAAAAAAAATCAATTTCAAAGTCCTGTCGTTGAAATTCATCCTCCATCCTCGCAATATAAAATGGCGGTCAGTTCTGTTAAAGGAAGAGATTTTAAGACAGCTGTAACCCAAAGAAAATCTGAGTTGTGAGATGTAGTTTGACAGTAGTGGTTCTTTATTTGTGCTTTTATTGCATTTCCTCTGGAGAAAGTTGTGCTTGCAAATCAGATTCTCGTGCCAGGGAACCAGCTGCCGTCATATGTCTGAGCTTCTTTGCCAGCGCGAGACTGAATGCGATTTCATGAATGTTTTTTTTTCTTTGTTGGTCTAAGTTTTACACCAAAGATGTGAATCAAATCAGCTTCATTCTTATGTGCTTCTTTGAATGTGCGATCAGGTAGGTGCTTTATGAGGTCTTCATGCAACAGCGGTGGCTTGTCTTGTCAGTTTTTTTACAGAATCTGGGAGTGTCCATTATGTTTGGAACGAGCATAATTCACATTGAACAAACAGTTTCATGCACACCTAATAATTTTACATCAAGACTAGGTCATAAATATCAATCGGTATCATTAGCCCAGTCTGCGTATTAATCACAGAACAGCCTTAAAGTATGAGCTCTGATTAATCTGTCAATTGGTCTTTAATTAGAACATCTTGGCTGATTCCCTGAATCTGAAGTGATTTTTACCTTCTGAAGTGAAATTTGATTAGCAGACATTTAGGCCATTCGAGCATATCAAAATGAAGTGTGCTATTTAGGAAGAAGCTTGTTGTTATTCAACAACAAATATGGAAAATTGAATTAAATCTAATCAAGAGGATTCAGCTAATCTTGGCATGAACATGTTGAAATCAGTTGAGAATCATTTTTATAACTGGGCATGTGTTGTTGATTTGTTCATGCAAAACTGGCTAATAAGATCGAGGGGGGGAAATGCAGTGAAGGAAAACTCTAAATGATCAAAAGTCCAGACTAATAATACTCTACTTATAGTACACATGTATGTTACTTCATATAGACACTCCCAGGCTCTGTCAGTTCCTATGTGTGCTTTTCATGTTTGCTACATAGAGAGCCGTGGCTTCAAACCAGCTGCTTCAGCACAAGGCCCAGCTCTCCCAACCCCAGCTACAGCCGCAAGCCAAGCCCCAGCCTCTGGCTCAGCATCAGCAGCCCTCGGCGGGAAGGAGATCCCACCGCACCCTGCCCAAGGACCAAACACAGCTCCTGTCACTGCAGCACGACCACAGACACAGGGAGCGAGAGCGGGAGAGAGAGAGGCAGAGGCAGAGAGAAAAGTCTGTGGCAGCTGTCCAGAAGCTAACAGCTAATAGTGGGAGCACAGCTGCCGCCGCCGCCGCCGCTGCCGCCGCTGCTGCTGCTGCTGCTGTTGCTTCCTCCCCCAGCCGCCCTGCAAACAGCCAGCACTCAGCGGTAAAATCCTGCCTTCCTCAGCTGTCTGGCACCTTTTATCATGTCTACAGCCCACATCTTTCAGTCCGTCTCACTCTTGTCTCACTTGCACCCTTCCCTCTCTCATAGACTTTAATGATTTATTTCTCTCCCAGTCATTTTTTCTCAACTTTTGGTCGATCCCTTCATCCTTATCTCAGTTGACAGACTTCTTTCACCTAAAAGTAACACAGTTCTACAGCAAGTAGGCCAAATGTTAGATAGATGGATGATGGATAAATAGAATGTGGTTGAGTTAAGTGGAAAACTTTTACCCAACTGACATGTGGTTCGTACCCTCTATTCTTAGCGTAATAGCTAAACCACAAAAGGAACTTGAACAGGAAATAGACCGAAGGTGCAAATTCTATAAGACAAAGTTTTCAAACACCAAAGGGTGGAAAGGCTGACCACGGGTTTCAAACAAATCATGTTTTTTTTTTTTATTAATTCATTAATTTACTTTAAGTTCGACAAATTAGATTATGCCAGCTTATTTCCCATCTTTCATATCTTCTCCTCCTTTCAGATCCATCATCATCAAAGTGCTTAAAATCACAGAAAAGTATTTTTAATGTTGAGGATGTTGATGCCTGACAAAGCAGCAGCACATCTGGAACTGGGAACTTCTAGGAAAAACACAGAACAGTATGTTTGTTTATGTGATGCTGACAGATTAGTGGCACTTTTCTCGTGTCTGGACCAGTTTGTATAAAATTTCTCAGAAATTATCTTCAGAGCGTTTCCTGAAACTTTGACTTCGAAGTCTAAAAGGTCGTAGCCAAAAGTCAAACTAAGAAACTTTGTAAGGAGTAACTTTTTTTTGCGTGTGATCGTTAAGTGCTGACTGCAGTGAGTTCTGTACATGGACTGCAATCATGTCTACCCACAATGCCTTCCCTAAAAGCACTGTATCAGCCTGTAGCAGGCCTCCACAAGCGATGAGTCATGGCTGCATCACATCACTTGCCAGTTTCATGCACAGCTCTTCATGACAGCAAGCAAGTTTGTTTTTATACATTATGAAGTGCATGTCTGTGCATATGTACAGCAGCTTGTATGTGTGAAAAAAGAAACGTCTGATCTTAGCGAGACAACGTCATTACACAGAGGACTGATCAATCTTTCTATGATTCCAGACACACACACACACACACACAGAGTCTGACATGTGTTTCATGTTTTAGATGGACATCCAAGAATCGAACCTCGCCAAGCTGTTTTTGGCCGCCGGTTTTCCCAACCAGGTGCAGTCTAGGCTGGGCTCTGGGAGCAGCTCTAGTCCTTGTACTCCAGCCATGCAGAGAGCTCACCTCAACCAGGTATACATAATTCTGTCACATCACACAAGCTCACTGTTTACTTTTGAATGTGTTGTATTTCTGCTTAAATCATCATCTTCGATGATGTCTTTTTCACACACAGACACACTTGTGTAAGTTCAGTTTCCAAACACAAATAACCACGTGTGAACCTTTTCGTTTTCCCAGAATGCCAATCTGCGCTCTAGTCGAGAAGCCCCTCACAGCAGCTCGATGTCAGATATGGCCATCTCCCCTTTGTCTCCGTTTTCCCCGATGTCCCCGACTGATGATGTCTTCTGGGGCCCCGTCGAGATGCCACCAAAGGTGAGCAGCAGCTGTCCTCTGTGCTGCTGGACAGCACATTGTTGTTTGTTTTGGGGTTTTCTTTCTCGGCTGCCACTGAAAGAGGAAGTTTATTGTCATGCCAGGCACGGGGTGTCGCTTTCATCACATGAGGCTGGCATGACGTGCGTCCTGTATTCGGGTCATACCGAGCTAAGGAAGTCGTTTTCACAGCACGTGGTTGGTACACTGCGGTTGTGTGTTTGTGTATTGGGGGGAAAGTGTGTGTGTGTGTGCTTTGGCCCTAACTAAAAATCATCACTCTGTAATAAACACACACTTCACTCTCTCTGCTGCTTTCCATCCCAATATCACTGCCCCCACGCTAGGTGATTTACAAACAGAATATACTGTGAAGTGTATTTACTAACAGAACACCATATGGAGTTAATAGAACAACTAATAACTACTACAGAGAGAGGGGGAGCCCAATAAAGCTGTCTGTTTGCTATGTTCTGTTGTTGAACTAACAGGAGGCCATATGGAGCCAGCAGAGCAGTTAATAACTCACTCCAACTCTCTCCTGTGATTGCAGTGCGGTGACTGGAGCAGCTTTAAAACACTGGAGCAGCTTTAAAACTGTCCACTTTTGGGATTCCTTTACCACAACACAGTGTGACAGGAATGCGCTGTAGCAAAGCCAGGCATTTGATCATTTCTACAACTGAACTCACATCATTTTACATGCTTTTAAATAGTCTTAAACCCGATTCGAGAGCTCAGCTTAGTAGACCGAAGGTTTTTAATTTCATGCGTGTGCCGCAGTAGTAGACAGGAAACGGCAAGCTCTGCAAGTGTGTGTGTGTCTGTGCGTGAGGAGCCAGATGTGGGATGTGGGCAACTTGTCAGAAGGATGATAGGTATTCCCACAGCTCACTTCCTGCTCTGCTGGGTGTGTCTTCCTCTCTGTAACTGGGTCATGTGACCCAGGAGATGAGAGGTCAAAAAGTCACCAGCTGGTTGGTAGGACTGAGAGTTTGAGAAGAACAAAGTGTTGAGAAAAGACGGCGTTTCGCAACTCTGTCACATCGTGAATGCAGCAATGTGGAAAAAAGTTAAGAAATATCCGTGACTCGGATTTTATTTCCACACCATATGTACGGTTTTGACATGGCTACAGGGAGTTTGAAGGAGCAACATTTAAATGTTGAGAAATAACAAAGCCAAACGGTCTCATTAGCTCCTCTGTAATAAATATCTCCTGGTGGGTTATTAAATGTTTTATTGCACTCGGCGCTACACCCTTTAAGGCGCTGTACATAAAGGTTTCATAACCGCAAAAAGCTTCCAATAATTAACTGGAACTCTGCACGGCTAGACGTGAGATCCTTGTAAAGAACCCTCTCAAACTTATGAAAAGTGAAACAAGCAACCTGAACCCCCAGGAGACTGCTGTCTTTGTGTTATTCACTAACCACGTGTTTCTGTCAAGTCTGCTAAATTGACACTTCTTCTCCCTCTTCGTCTTCTGTAAATTTTCCAGGTCCCAGAACGCACAACCTCGAAGTTTTACTGTCGAGAACTGGTGATGGGGCACAAGAGGACAGTTTCAAGGTAGACGACTACACAATATATGCACACTAAATATGCAAATAACACACGGATTTGTGTTGTTCATGAGCGGCTGGACTATGTTTTGTCATTAACAAATGAGGCTCTATTAACAGAATGTAATATGCATACTGTAACTTTTCATTCATTAGTGTGGAACTGCCATGTTTCTACAGCAGCCTAGAGAGGACAAACCAAACACTGGCCTCTTAAAGTAGTAGTTTCTTCTTCACACTAGGAAGGAAAGGGTGACACGAGGAGGTTGCAGTTAACTATACTATGAGATGCCACTTAGTCCTACACGCTGGTCCTTTAATGTCAACTTGAGAAGTTCTATTTTTTTCCTCAAAGCTGCACTAAACAATATTTTATATTGACACTGGATGAAACTGTGTGTGTTCACTGTTTTGTAATGTGAAAGGGGGCTGCTCCCTAGAGCATCCTTTTATCCTTTTTATCACCGACTCTGTAGCCACTCTACAGTTTTTACATCTTTTCAGGTCATTGTTTTGGTTTTACAGCCTGTAGTCACACTGCAGACCGTTTTAGCATCTTTCAGGTCATTGTTTTGGTTTTACAGCCTTGTTTCCAGCAGCAGAAGGCAGCTGTTTTCAGCAACAACAGCAACAACAAAAAAACTGAGATGAACCCTGTGTGCACTTCTTATGTGCAAGACACAGACAGAGTTGCCAACTATCTGGTGAACAGAGAGGAGTTTGGCAGCTATAGAGTAGACATATTCCCTTAATGATTGGTGAAGGGCCAGGCTGACCTAAAATAAGAGTGAAAGATTAATCAGGTGGCCTAAAACACGACCCCAAATGAACGCACGTGTCGCTCCATGTGTTACTGTGGTGATAATATGTCAGTGTTCTATTTGGTTGTTGTTTCACTGATCCAGCTATTTATGACTTCAAAGTAGAGTTTTAACAAGGACATGGTTCTTGATTTTTAACTCACAAGCTAGTTTGTCACAAGTATCAGCTGAGCTGGTTGCCTTAAGCAGCAACTATGTAGACATTTCTCAGCAGCGCGGATACAATGCATCTGTCTGTCCTAAAATTGGAAACAAGACAAGCCCATATAGCCCCACATAACATTAGTCTTAAATAGAATCTTTATTTGTAAGCTGTTGAACCCACGCTATGAGAAGTAGTTCTTTACCACAGCTTCCAGCTGGAGTGAACGTTATTTACTGTCACACTACAGTTCAGCACGCACTATCAGAGAACAATCGGTCACGGGTGGATCACATCAGTTGAGCTTGGATGATTATTTTCGATTAGATGAAACTAATGGCGAGGAAATCGGGTCATTGCAGCAGGCGGCGTGAAGGATACACTCAAGATTAGAACTTATAGAAGTGTATGATGTTGATCAGAAACCACTCTATTAATCTGTGTCACTCTGTATGTGTGTCTCTTTCTCCATCTAGTGGCAGCCCAATGACTGTAGCAGATAAGGGCGGACGATCTGTGTCTCATGGAGTTTCCTCCAGCAGCAGCAACCACTCAGGTTTGTGCCACCTTAACTTCAGCCCATCATCAAGATTAGACACATCGGCCCCCAAACACACATGTTCTTAAACTCTGGCCATAGAGATAAAGTGGGTAGTGACATATTCATTTTGTTTTTATCAATGAGATGGCTCTTCGATTTGGGGATTATCTCTCAATGAACATGGTTCCCACAGGTCATTGAAATCCTTGAAAGTTTGTGTTTGCTTGCCTCTCTTCAGCAGTGCACAGAATCAAAGTGAAACTTGGCTCTGGTGTTTTGGGGGAAAAAAACATGAATATATTAGGTTGTTCCTCCCCATTACTCCCCTAGGCACCATGGTCATGTTAGCTAACCTGCATCCCATATCTTTGAGCTCATGCCACATAGTTATGTAGTGACAGTAAAGGTACCCTGATAGCTGTGGCACTCAAATCCAAGAGTTTTCCAGGCAACAACATAGAGTTTGACTTACATTTTACAGCAGCCATGCACAGATGCACCCACTAATGCATTGATCTGTGAAGAAATGGTTAATGTTGGTATTTAAAAATAGTTTTATGGCCTGCGGGGGGTTCCCATTGGCCTAGCAGGAAACGCCGGACATGTGTCATTGAAAACGCTGGAATTTAGACTATGTTCACTGTCTCCCTGTCTGTGAGACCCTGTTTAGTTTGCTAGTTCTCATCAAATGTTGTAGCAGTAATTAACCTTCATCTGTGACTCAAACGATGCTGTGTTGAGTCTTAAATTTGAGGGAATAGGGCACGGAAAGTCCTGCACAGTTAATGTTATTTCTGTGCCGATCAGTTATGTATTGGTTTGTTTTGTTGTTGTTGTTGGTTTGTTTAAGCACAGCCGTTGTTTTCACACAAGATGTGGCCCTGGTGGGAACTCATTCTGTACCACTGACATGCGCCGACAAACATTAAGTCATCGGTTTCTCATCTCGGGCCAGATGCACATATGCCAAGCCAGCACACATGCTCACACACCCCACGCCCTAAACAATATGCTCATAAACAGATACGCCAAGCCCACCACAGACTCAACACATAGCAGATCACACCTATACGTACACTATAAAGTGGCGAGAGAGCTCATCATACAGTACTGAGTTCAAAGCTTGCCCTCTGCACCTGTGTCTGTGTGAAAGAAACAAGTCATCTACTCCTCTGCTCTGTGTGTCGCCTGTATGTGGCAGCAGGGAAGCTGCTGCTGTAGCGGGAGAAGAGATGAAGACGATGGGAGGAGGGGGTCTGTTTAGTATTTCAGAGTTTTCCTCTGTGCGTCGTACTTTTGATGCCTCCCACTCAGTATGACTGCTGGCCCTCAGCCCTTTTTGTTTGGAGCCACAGATCAGAGATTCTCTTCGAGAATCATTCAGCTTTATTGTGTTAGCAAAAAAGCTTTTTATCTGCTCATGAAGTAGCTGAGAAAATGCTGTTTTCCACTTTGAACTATTGTTGTTGGAAAGAGTATTTGTCACATGATATATTTAATTTACAACTGGATTATTACCTACCTGATAACACTGTTGATGGGAGGTTTGTAGCACTGTAGAACTCGTGTTTCTCAAAATTAAGAGTGCATTTCCTTTGATACATGCACCAAGGGAAGGTGTTGCTTGTTTTAAATTATTCTTCACACTCTGACATTGTCAGAAACATTAGTTTTTTTCCTGTGGCATAAAACAAATCATTTTTGTGCTTCAAACTGTCGCAGGTGTAGAGTTTTGAAGCCAGTGTCGTAGCACCAACAGATGCAGTAATTCTGGTACCGTGTAGCAGCCTCTCAAACAACTTTATATCCAACATAGATTTGTTAATTTATCCACTATTTGTCCACACATTTAAGCTGGTTTAATATTTATTATTCCATTAACAATAGATCTGAGTCTTCTAGCTTTTCGTGGAACATTTAGCAGCTAAAGAGGCTGATATTCCCGACGGAGTCCATGGAGAGCAAAGAACAGCAAAGACGTACATTCATCTGGCAGACAGGCAGACAGCTCCAAATTAATGTTGCTCCATGTCTGTAAATATGCGACTTTATGCTAACACAGTTTTCCATATCAGCTATATACAAACATTTGTTTCAGCATCTTATTTCCTTTTTTTCCAATGTGTTTTCTTATGACAAAAATAGCTGTGCAGTGTAGGGCATGTGTGTTTTTGGTTAGCATTAGCAGTTTATGGCTGTAAAGTAGAGCTGCAGTGATTAGTCGGACAGAAAAATGATAATTGTTTCCGTAATCATTAATTAATTAAGTAATTTTCAGTCTTCAGCCTCTCAAATATAGATAATTTCTGTTTTTCTCTGTTTTATATCATATTTAACTGAATATCTTTGGATATTGGACTGACATAAGACATTTAAAGACAAGGACCTAGGAAACATTCAGAATATTAATCTATAATTAAAATAATCATTAGTTACAGGCCTAAAGCCGTCCAGCCTGGTGCTACACAATGTTAGATCCCATGTAGAGGCGAGCAAAGGCCATGTTTGTCCCTGGTTATTAAACCTCTCACCTCTAATATTCATCTATTAGGGGTTCAGTGGTTTGCTCAGTTCCACCCTGCTTCTGTTTTCACACTACAGCTGTTAATGTGAGTATGTTGTGCGTGTGTTGTAGGTTACTTCAAGCTGGAGAGTCCTCTTCTTCAGCACCGTGTCCAGCAGCACAGGAGGACGCAAGAAAACGTACCTAGCGGACACACACAGGTAAAGATAGGAGATGTTTTTCTCGAGAGTTTTCACAGCTTTGACCAGATTCTGCTGTTCTGCCACACATTGCACACATGTAGACACAACAGTAACTTTATAGGAAATATCAGGATTACTCTATATTAAATGTATACTTATTTACTCATATTGCTCCTCACCTCCATCATGCAGGCCGTAAGATCTGCCCTCGGTCGGCTCAACAAGGCCACAGAATACTCCTCTTCCAGCGACGAGGTCGGCAGCAGCGATGATGAAGAGGGGAACAGGTGAGATCTTCGGCATTGGTATGATAATTGCATTATATCATTTAGTTATGCCTTCCATTTGAGTTTTAAAAAAAACTGAATATCAGGCCTACTGACTGGAGAAATGAGTCATTCTTGATGATTCTCGTTGAAAGATGTGAGGTGCCAATTGTGAAAGCGATATGTGAATGAATCAGAGAAATAAAGTGAGTGAAAAGAAATAGTTTTTACTCATTTCATTCCTCTGACTCACTCAGAACTCTGTGGAAATATTTCTGCTCATTAGACCGAGTTAAACTTAAACTTTATCATTGATTTCCACAAAGTTGGAATGAAAGTGAATTATATTATGACAGTTGTGTTTTTGTGTTTGCTTACGGCGAGCGTAAATAGATTAAAGTCCTTATTATTTTTGACAGAAATTATACATCATGTGGTTCCACTTTTTGATCCCAGGAAGTTAATCAGCCTCGTCTCCATCGCCATCAACCTTGAGGATGTATTGATTTTGTTTCCGGCTAATAAATGCAGTATGTGTCTGAAATCTTGACCAGTCTCTGTGTTTCAAGGTCTGGCCTGTCCAATGGAAAGGGGAAATACTACAGAGGAATACCTGATGGCATCGTACTGCAGCCACACCACAATCTTAACCAGGTACGCTGCACACATGCACACACACACACACACCCACCCACTGTCCTTTCTGCATTTTCATGTTTAACAGCTAGAGGGTGCAATATCTGAGAGCTCCACATATCCTCGCAGTTCTGACTGCTAGAGAGTCACAGACACTCGAACCACCTTAATGACTGCGGCAGTCCAACGTGTGCCGACCCCACAACTCAAATGCAGCCCCCAGCCTCTTACTTTGCCTCTTTGTGTGTCCTACAGATATCGCGGATAGGTTCAGATGACACCTACCTGCTACCGGACCTCCTGCAGAAAACCTCCTCCTCCTCCAGTCCTACCCATAATGCACTGGGCCAGCAGCAGCGAACATGTGAACTCAGCTACTCGCAGTCGCCCACGACCCCTCGATCCCCGACACTCCAGGAACTACATGTGAGTTTATTCGGAGGATTCCATCGACACAGAAAAGTGATGTATTGACAAAAGGTTGAAAGAGTAGAAGCAAATCTCTGTCTGTTTAAATTTAGATTACTTCTTTGAAACTAATCTAATTTTTTAAAGATAATTTTGACTTGACGTCATACACATTCATGAGCAGAGTAATCTAAATAGATAATAGAGAAACAAACATTGATGGTGCAAGCTTATGACCACTGTTCATGTTTCTAGTTGCATTAATTAAAACTGTCCAGCAGGGGGAGGTACTGTCATAGTTTAGGTGCAGAGGCATCAGTGGAGATATGATCTGTCTTCATAGTTCTGCAATAAAGCTTGAGAGAGTTGCTTCATGCGGCCAAAACCAAACTAAAGTAAAGTGTAATAACTGTTTTTCATGTTGTTGTTGTTGTTGTTGTTCGTCATCAGGCTGTCAGCAGTCCTATTGGTAAAAACACTTCCACGTCTTCCTCTTCCTCCTTCCTGTCCTTCATCGATCCAAGATTGATCCCCGTGTCATCGCCACCACAGAGCCCGAGTGAGTTCATGCCCACGCACACATAAACACATGCGGTACAAAGACTGTGCATACAGTAAACTTACAGTACTGTGTGCGTATCTTCATGAGAAAAGTAAAGTAGTTTAGTCATTTAACTACGCCGTGCATTGTTAACATTTTTCTGTCCGTTGTGCAGCCGGTGGTAAGGGTGAGCAAATCAAGAGAGAGAACCACAGGAAGGGCTCTGTGGTGAACGTGAACCCAACCAACATTCGACCGCAGAGCGACACCCCGGAGATCCGCAAGTACAAGAAGAAATTCAACACGGAGGTTCTCTGTGCTGGACTGTGGGGTTTGTAGTTTTTTTATTGCTTCTTTTTTTACTTTAAAGTATGCAGCCGGGCGAGTGTTGTTCCCTGTAAGTGTGTATGTCATGCGTATCGTGGTAGATGTTAGGCTATTTTTGACAGTTTGCACAGTGTACATCTTGTTTATTTTGGAGTAGAGCTGCAGCGATTGATCGATTGATTAGTCGTCATCTATGAAAGACGTCACTTTAAAGATGAATCGATAATGGAAATGACAGACAGATCGATGTATGACTCAGTCAGCGTGTTGTGTTACATGTGAAGTGTAAGATTTGTGTCTGTTCTGTCCGGCAGGCGTGAATCTGTTGGTGGGGACGGAGAATGGCTTGTGGCTGCTGGATCGGAGTGGTCAGGGGAAGGTCTACTCCCTCATCAGCAGGCGGAGGTTTCAGCAGATGGATGTGTTAGAGGGACTCAATGTCCTCATCACTATTTCAGGTACATGCGCTGCTGCTTCAAGTGCACAAAACTCATTGACACAGACGACCCTTCCTTTCACCATCACTTCTTGTTGACGTGCCCTTGAGTAAAAAATTTCAGCACTCCAAATATTATTCAGCTTCATGTAACTGGATGAACTGTGCCTGCAGGTAAAAAGAACAAGCTCCGTCTGTACTACCTGTCGTGGTTAAGGAATAAAATCCTGCACAACGACCCAGAGGTGGAGAAGAGACAGGGTTGGACCTCAGTAGGTGACCTGGAGGGATGTGTACACTATAAAGTTGGTAAGTACACACTGCACATTAAAGTGATAAGAACTAAAAGATAATGTAATTTAAGTTTTGCTTTTAGAGCTACATGTACACAGTCAAAGTAATCCAAACTATTTGTCCATCTTGTGTCTTCAGTGCGTTACGAGAAGATCAAGTTCTTGGTGATCGCTTTGAAGAATGCTGTGGAGGTGTATGCCTGGGCCCCGAAACCATACCACAAATTCATGGCCTTCAAGGTTGGTAAATAAAATGTACTATATACATACTGTACGATGTACACAAAGTATCTTCCTGCTGTGACCTTTTGACCACGTAGACAGAAGCGGAAAACATGTACCACGCAACTATATATCTATATATTCTCCCCTTATACGTCTGAAATGGAGAAGAACTTCCACTGTTGAACTTTTGCACTTGCGACTTATGCATCCCAACTAGTGGAAAGCATGCCTGCACAGAAACTTCTTTCTGCAACACTTTGTACTCTGGTTTAACTATCCCCTGCACATATTTTGTCTTGTCCGCACTGACAGACTGCCTGTGAAAATAAATGTCAAAAGACAGTTGTCGGTATCCAACTCTTTATTTCAGTATTTCTCCGTGGTCTTTGGTAATGCAATAGAATTTTTCCACGACAGCATGAAATAATAAGAGTCAGGCTTTGGCTGTAAAGACAATGTAAGCAACATATTTTATCCACATTAGCTCTTAACCAATCACCAGTGAAATATAGTGCTAGATGGATTGCCATAATATTTGTTACAGACTTTTGTGGAGTTTCGTTCCACCAGCAGGTCAAACTGTCCACTTTTCTAACACATACTAACAAGCTAACCCAACCCTATCATAAATTCCTTGACTGGGACCTCCGTCATCTTCTCTGATCTGACCGCATGTTTCCATATCTAGAACATATCATTGACAGACGTGGACAAAAGAAATCTAATAGGGTCACTTTCACAGCCAGACACATCCAGGCTATGAGAGTCCTGCACACAGATTCTCGGCAGAGCTGTGTCCCATTTCTTTGCGTCCTTCGTGGCCTGAGCTACTTTTTTCTTTTCCACATTACGTAGTTTAACCCTCTCTCCTCTGAAAAAAGCCAAAAATACACACAAGTAATAGCATGCTTATTTTAGGACGTCCATTTTTATGCAACCGCTCTTCAACTTGTCAAAGTCAGTTGCTGATTCATTATCAATGGAGTAGTTCCAGTTAGATCACTGGTGTCATGGTTTAGTTTGAAAATGTGTCATTAAAGGTAATGTGCGTGTGTTTTCTTGTTTGTGTCCACACAGTCATTCAGGTCTCTGCCTCAAAAACCACTCTCCGTCGACCTGACAGTGGAGGAAGGTCAGAGGTTAAAGGTCATCTACGGCTCCTTGTCTGGCTTCCACGCCATTGATGTCGACTCTGGGACACCGTACGACCTCTACCTGCCTACACATGTAAGACCTCATGTGACTTCACATTCTTGTCTTCTATATGCTGGCTTGTTTCTCTGCTTGTCTGTTAAAAATATCCTCTAGAATAGGTTTTTAGGTTATTTTCCAAAAAGGCCAATGCAAGTGGCAAAGTCCTGGAATTTCATGTTTATGGGAGAAAAGGCGACACTGATGAAATCAGGGGGAAACATCACCAACAGGACTAGTCTGGTCCTCATCTTTGGATAGCTTTTGTGCCCCCGCAAACCATCTGTGTCACTTAACGAAGTGGGCATACAACCACCAAGATGTTCATGTAACTTTATATAATACTCAAGATTTAAAAATTCTAAAAAATGTCTTTAAAAAGTCTCATTATGCTGCTAAATATACAACTGGACATAGTTGTAACTCCGTCAAGACATTTTCACCGTCCGTGAAGTCCAGTTGCCCCAGATTCAACCCGTCTCAAGGCAAGATGACTCCTGATGACTGAGACTCTTCACTAACTTCTGTCATATCATGTGATATTATGTGGGTCAGACATTGAGGGCAGCGTTAGCTCATGCGGCAGAATGCGTCGTCCACTAATGAAATGATCGGCTGGTCCGATCCTTCAGTCTGCACGTCTCGAGCAAGATACTGAACTCCAAGTTTGGGGTGTGACTGCATCAGCCTAAAACTGATATAATGTGTGTAAGTGCCTTAAAGAAAGGCTCTATATAAGTATAGTCCATTTTCCATTTCCATTATTAAAAACGGGCTTGATACCAGAGCTGTATGTATATATAAATATATATACGATATTTACATTTGTCATTTTCATATAAGTATGAGATCCTAAAATTTCTAAGAGATAACAAAGTTTATTGAAACCTCTTTGTGTTGACTTTTATTGGACGAGACATTTTTAATTATTAGTTATTTTGATCTAATTTTACACTTCTTTGACAGACAGTGTGTCAAAATCAAGAGGGTTGGATTGTCTTCTTTAAATAAAGACTTCTCTGAGGTTGTACGCGATATTAAATATTGTTCTCGCTGTAGCTGAAGCTCTTTATTACACCTCTCCTCCTCCACCCTCTCCTCCTCCTCCACCCACTCGTAGTCTGCAGATGTCAGTCATTGCTCTCCTTTATTTCTCCTGTTTTCCTCTCTCCACCTCCCTCCACTCTCTCCTCCCACTCAGTCTATAGCTGTCAAACACTTTTCTCTTCCTCTTTTCTCTTCCTTCTCTCCTTTTCCCTCCTCCCACTACAGTCCAATGTGGCATTGTTCATTTGCTCATTTTCTCCTCTTTTTTTTTATCTTCTCTTTCGCTACATTTCCCAAAACTATCGTTGCTCTTTCTCTCCGTCTCTCCGTCGCTCTCTGTTCAGTCCGTGGGCAGGTAGAGCCGATAGCAGAATGTTGTGACTCATATTCACATTTCTGTTCAAACGTTGTCTGTTTTATCATTTATGTCGTTTGAACTTTGGGTTCAATTGTATAAATTGATCAAGTCTGGGTCAAATGATGCTTTTGTGCACATTTTAATCTTCATCAAATTTTAATGATGCTTTTATACCAGGCGTAATTTCAGTTTATTTTCATGACATTTTGCTTCCTGCTGCAGAAAACGTAACCAACTTAACACGTGACCTGGATTAGATGGCCGTTTTAGTCGAGTCCAGAGTGAAACATCTCATCATTTATCAGATGGATGTGACTGTGGTGACCCTCTAACTTTTCCTTCAGCACTGTCATCAGCTCAGACTTTTAATTTGTCTAATTGGCTTATGACTAACGACATCCCCGTCAACCTCAGTCGTACTCTGTGTTTAGCGCTAACGTCTGAATGCCACCAGCGCTGCTGTGCTTAAGTCTTGTTGTCTCGTCTTTTCAGACTCTAAGGTACCAATTACTCAATCAGCTGGCATGGTGAATTGTTTTAAACCATCACTGCAGTATCTCTGGCAGAGACACACAGTAATTACCAATGGGCTTAATACCAGAGCTGCTAAACATCATTTTTATAATTATAGCATGATGTCCTCTTAAATTAGTTCTTGACTGTATCCGGTGCCTGACAGCAGTGAGTTATGCTGGTGAAATTTATTTCTAAGATACAAACTTCCTTGACTTATTATGAAATATAGAAGTCTGAAGCTCCCAAATGAGCAAATGAATTTGTGTGTTTTAAATGTGAACAAATCGCCCACTGCTGGTACAATTAGAGATACAGTAGGTCATGTTTTTTTTTTTTTTCTCCTCTCCTCTGCTGTATGTGGGCATGTAAAGCACACTGTGCCCTCCGGTGAGTCATATCCACATTCACATTCTGACACTTCTCGTTAAATATGTTTTCACCGAGAGTTACAGAGGTTTGAGGCCTCGGGAGAGGACAAACTATTTCTGATTTAAAACAGCCTGATTTCTTATAACCAGCATTCCTGAACCAGCATTTTTGTTTTGTTGATCTGTGGACTGTACCAGACTCCCTTCACAAACTGTGCATATATATATGGTGATGAGTGGGTGGCTAGAGCAGAGAACAAGGCTCCCTCCGGTATTTTATGTTTTCATGATTTATAGAGATAGTTTCTTCATCTTTCAGTCATGTTGTGATACGACAGCGATGTAGCTTTGCCAAAAACAGGTCAACCTTATGACTTTTATGACTTTAAGTGAAGTAAGGAGGTAATGGAGTTCTTTTTTTTTTTATGTCAAGACTAAGAAAGTTTCTTTCCCGTGTGTTTTAAATTTTTACTCTGTACAGTTGTCGTATACACAGTTTTATTCCCGTCTCCGTCTTCCATTCATGTTCTCAACACTGCTCTCTCGCTCATTCACTCATCTAACCCATAATCTGTGCTATTTTCTGTCAGCATAGGGGAGTGGGAGCGAGAGAGGCAGAGAAACGGACACACGGAGAGAAATAAGCTCTAAAAATACATCCTTCCTGTCCTCCTTTTCCCGCGATCATTAACTCTGTGCGTCCTGACCTGTTCTTGCTCCTGTTGAGAGTTTTTTTTCTTCTTCTTCTCGCTGCTCCTCTGGTATATTAAGCGAGTGTGCACACAGCTGCCTACTACACCGGTGCCTTATGCTGCTGCTGCTGCTGCTGCTGCTTCTGCTGCTGCGATTTCATTTCAGCTCTCCAGCCTCGTTCTTCCTTTTTCTTTTCTTTTTTTCAAACACTCTTTCTCACACACACAAACGGCTTCAGAGCGCTTTTAGACCCACTCGCTTCCACTTAGACATCCTCTAGTTCACTGTTTTTGAGTGCTCTTGAGGATACTTCACACTCCTGGGCTTTCTTCACACACACACACACACACCTCCATCAACAGTCACTCACAGCGCTGATTTTTTAATTTCATCATCACTGTTGAAACGAGTTCACCTCTTCACAAGCACAAGCATTACACACCCACTTATAGAAACACACACACACACGAGCTTCTCACATTGCTGCCTGCGAACTATGTAACAATGTTGATTCCCAGGCAGAGGATTAAGATTGCGTTGCGTCTGTGGATGCCTGTTCTGATGCTCAGGATTGTGGTGGCTCAACCTCTGGTAATGTATGACAACAGCAGATTTTTTAGATTTGTTGCTAGAGAGACTCTCTGTTTCTTTAGAAGTGAGGTCTCGGTAGATAAATGTTTCTGATCTTGGTAGAGAAGTGTTTTTAATGTTGTCAGATGTGGTTAAAGAATAGTTTCTGATGTCGGTAAGAAAGGACTCTGATCTGGTGAGGTAATGTCTTTGAAGTGGTCAGAAAATTGTTTCTGAACTGGTTAGATAAATGTTTTTGAACTAGTTAGATAAATGTTTCTGAACTGGTTAGATAACTGTTTCTGAACTGGTTAAATAAATGTTTCTGAACTGGTTAGATAAATGTTTCTGAACTGGTTAGATAAATGTTTCTGATCTTGGTAGAGAAGTGTTTTTTAATGTTGTCTGATTTGGTTAAAGAATAGTTTCTGATGTCGGTAAGAAAGGACTCTGATCTGGTGAGCTAATGTCTTTAAAGTGGTCAGAAAATTGTTTCTGAACTGGTTAGATAAATGTTTTTGAACTAGTTAGATAAATGTTTCTGAACTGGTTAAAGAAATGTTTCTGAACTGGTTAGATAATAGTGTTTGAACTGGTTAGATAAATGTTTCTGAACTGGTTAGATAAATGTTTTTGAACTGGTTAGATAATTGTTTCTGAACTGGTTAGATAAATGTTTCTGAACTGGTTAGATAAATGTTTCTGAACTGGTTAGATAAATGTTTTTGAGCTGATCAGATAAAATGTTTCTGATGTGGTAAGATGGTTGGAAAGTGTGAAACTGTTTAGATCAAAGACGGTTAGCTCAAATCATATTTGCCTTAGGTGGCTTTACTCTGTCCTCAAACCTTTAGAAACCTCAAACCTCTTTGAAAGAAACTTCTCTCTCCAAGACTGACAGACATGCAATAGATGCGTACAAAACAACCAACAAGTAGTATTTGACTTTTTGTGGGTTTTTAATCACCTGTTGTACAATGTCAGTGACTTTTATAGTGAAAGCTCATCTGTGAAAGAAGTCCCACGTCACTTTCGACTAAGAAATCTAATCCATCTGAACTTCTCTGAAGTGTTTTTCTGGACGTTTCTAACGTTCTCTGTGGTCTAACTATCAGACAGTTGTGACAGACAGAGTTTGTGTGTTATTCATAGTGGAGCTGAGCTGTCCAAATGAAGTGTGGTTTGTGTTTTTGCTTCATAGATCCAGGGTTCCATTCATCCACATGCCATCATCATTCTGCCGAACAGCGCTGGAACAGAGGTTCTGGTTTGCTACGAAGACGAGGGCGTCTACATCGACACCTACGGCCGCATCACCAAGGATACAGTGCTGCAGTGGGGCGAGATGCCGGCATCAGTCGGTAAGAAGTTTTTTTTTTTACAGATTTCTGTTTAACAATGACACATTCATACGATCAAACTCTTTCTATCTGACTCACTGACTCTACGGTTATCCCGAGTGCTGAGAACTTACCCTGAACCAGATTCTGTCCTTCGACAGATTTGGGACAGGGTTGGCTAAAAATAAGACGGTGGTGATTCTGTGCGTGCGTGCATGCGTGTGCACTGAGTCCGGTCATTATTCAAGCTTAAGGACTGTTTGTTGGGGATATATTTACTGAATAAAACACACAGTTCTTCTCTTTTCTGCAGTACATAGTTAGTCTTTATTTTATTTCTGTCTCCTCATCCATTGTGTCTCTCTCTCTTTCCAGCCTACCTTCAGTCGAACCAGGTGATGGGTTGGGGAGAAAAGGCCATAGAGCTGAGATCAGCCAACACAGGGAACCTGGAGGGAGTGTTCATGCACAAAAAGGCTCAGAAACTCAAGTTCCTGTGCGAAAGAAATGACAAGGTAAGAGCCGAACTTACTTTGAATCTTTGCTTAAATCTGCAACATGTAATATTGGACTCTCAACTTTAAAACATATTTTTAAAAACGTGTTCAGTCACGTTTCCTTCAGTTTAGAACCATCTCCTGAATCAAACCAATCCTCGGACACTCTGACCTGGAAAAAGTCATCCATGCTCTCATCTTCTCTAGACTCGACCACTCCGTCCTCTCCGGCATGAACCAAAAGTCACTCTCGCCTCCAACTAGTCCAGAATGCAGCAGCTCGGCTTCTTATTGTTTTTTAAATGATCTTAAATGATTTTAGCTTTCACTTTTCACTATCACTTTCAAAGCACGCCATGCTCTGGCTCCATGTTACATAGCAGACATGTTGACCCCTTATGAGCCAGTAAGCAGCTTCAGGTGCTCAGGTGGTGACTGGTGAGGAGCCCTTGACCTCGCAGGATCAGTGACATCTTTAAAATCACTTCTTAAAACACGTTTATAGACTTGCCTTTATGTGATGTTGTGAGCTTATTATTATTCCTAAACATGCGTTCCTCTCTTCTCGCAGGTCTTCTTTGCCTCGGTGCAGTCAGGAGGCAGCAGTCAGATTTACTTCATGACTCTTGGACAGAACTCACTGTTCAACTGGTAACAACTGGACCTGTTACTCTGGGATCAGCTGGCGGTGTCTGCCTTCATCTTTCTGGGTCTGACTTGCCTTTTTGATTTTTGTGTTGACTGACGTTCATGTTCGTGGATAGCGGACACCATACAAAGATCAACTAGTTATTCCTGGATCCATTACTATTACGTAACTCCGGCTGCAGCAAACAAGCTTGAATCCACCACTCCCTCCCTTAAATACTGACGCCTGAATCATCCCTGCTTCATCTGCACCTGGAAAAAAAAACAGCTTTAGTTTACTGCCACCCTCACCTGTCCATGAAAGTGTTAAAAAAAAGGTACAACTAGCAGTGTCAGCATCTGTACTGTGAAAAGCACACCAAGCATTTTCTCATGTCAGATCTCCATAGTTACCTGGAGACCAGTTGGATTCACCCTGCAAACCAGTGTAACTGCAGCAGTGTGGCAGAAATCAAGACTTCCTGTTGTATCCAAATCCACCTGGAAACAAAATACGATGGCTTGATTCACTTGATTGTGTGGTGATTCCTAACGAACACCAGATCATCGGTCAACATCCGGCCTCGACGTCTCGTTCCTCGTCTCATCTGGCAGTGCTGGAGACCACATCAGTCTCTCCTGGATCACCTGTTTCTGTCTCTCTCTAAAGGATTCTCTCGCATCAGTTACTCGGCTAATTATCAGTTATTCGCTCATATTTGCTTTAACGAAGCCTGGCTGCGGCGATTTACTGGATCAATGAAGTCTTTATAGACTCGGGGAGCGATGCTTCCTCGTGTTAAAGGTGTGAAACTAGAAGAACAGGAGTCCTTCATCAAAGCACACTGGCTCCATGGACAACATGCGGGCATTTCAAAGACTGGGTTGGGGCCAAAATGTGGACTAAGTAAGACAACAGTCATTCCATATTTTGTCTCTATCGCTTTCCTTACTCCAGATCCACGTACCACCAGTGTTGTCTGCCTCCGATACCTCAGCAGTGTTATTTATGAAGACCTTTAGTACTGTTTAGTTGTTTTCCTCACTGCTTTTCGCATCAAGGACCCCCCTAGAAAATCTGGTGAATTACTGTACCGAATCTTTATTTTGTTGATTTACATATAGCATTATATTACGCACTATCAAATATATTATTGAACGAAGAGTTTTTCTTTTTTAGGGTGAAAGTAAGTCAGCGTAACACCCTACAGATCATAGATTTAATCACGTACTGTCTATGTGAACCTTAAAATGAGGCCAAACGTCAGAATCGAATTACTGCCACGCAGATACAGTTCATTAACTTTAAGACTGCCCGTTTGGTCGATCTATCCCTAATTATGAGCTTGAAGTCAACTTTGCTCTCAGTCGCCAATCAGGCAAATGATTGCTGCCTCTTAGCGTTCACCGCGCCACAGATCCTGGTGTAGTTTTAGTCTCATTATTCCATAGTAAGGACCTTAAGAGCCTTGTACTTTACTGTAGGGATTACAGCAAGTAGAGATATGAACCAACTCCACAGTAACAGGCTAAGAACGCTCTTCTGCATCTGTTTTGTACAGCTTAGGATGTATATAATCTTGTAAGATGCACTGTTTTCTAAATATTTTATAATTGACAAGCCATCTTTATGTATATGTACAGAATGAAATGCTTATGAATGTGAAATTCCATCCCAGAACAGAGTTCACACGTGTTGCTTCACGCGATCTTTGACGAGTTTGCGAACACGAGCGACTGACCGCGAACTTGAAGGCTCCCGTGTCCGAGATCAAATAACGTGTCGCGTGAGTTCTGTTTTGCGGTCGACTTTCTGCTTAACGTGTATGAGTCAGGATCTTTGCACAGCGGCCAACTTGTACACGTTCTCTGTAATATATTCTCCTTTGAAATGGTTCAAAGTGGGAACATTTAAAGCCATCCAGTAGTCAGTATTGAAGATATGACGGATAGATCAGTATTTCTTACACTACCCAACGCGGGACGCGAGATGCAACGAGCTGGGCTGTAAAAAGTGAAAAATGCTCTGTTGTGTAATAGTTCTTCTGTTTTTTTCTCATTCACACAATGAGCTTCAAAGCAAGAAAACCAAAGACAAAGGCGTCGATATATTGGCTTCTTTGAATCTGACTGTGTAAGATCACAAACTGACTCTTTGATTTGGAACGATGATTTAAAAAAAAGAAAAGAAATCATCTCTATTTGTAAAAGTTATATTATTATATTCTATACAGAAGATGCCAGACGCATGACGTGTTTTGGTGAAACCGCAACGAGATATATGCAATTTTTAATGTTGCTAGTGTTTAATAGCTCACGTGTATGCTTTAGACATAAATAATTGGTTCCTACCTTCAAATGTGAATTTACGATTTGTCTGTTTCTGATCCATTTCCACGATCGACCTGTTTTGTGTTATACGTTATCCTCTATATTTACATTTACTCTTGAATGTTCAGGCTATCAAAAAAAAAAAAAACTGCGCCAAATGTTTTATATTCAGTGATACTTTGAGTTTTAGTTTTTTTTGTTATGGACTTGAAATAATGGATAGAAATAATGCAGCTGGTTCTGTGAGAATATTTTAAAGCGGAGAGTTTTAACTTTCCGATAATTACTGTCTCATTGCTAAGACGCTACCAGATTTCTTACAGTATTTGTGTGTGTGTGTGTGTGTGTCATCGGGATGTGTGTTAGCTTCTTAACATGGCTGCAGTGCATGGAAATACAGGATTGTAAACTATAACAGGCGTAGACTTGCTGGCTTACGTGTGCTCAAGATTTTACAACCAAGCGGGGCTAGGATACGACTAAGATAGTAGAGAGGCTTCACAATGTGTCACTTGAAAACAAGGCACAGCTAGATTTCACATACTTACTGTGCGTTAATATATAAAATTGGCTTAACATTTTCGACACTGGAAAAACAATTATTCCTATGTGCAGCTGACAACAACAGCAGTAAAGTCACAAAATAGATTTTAAGCAACTCGAAATACATTTTGAGTCGATGTCACAACGTATTCAGAACTGTGCAAGCTTGTGGTTAGCTTCGGTCTGGTCTGGTCAGCTGTTAAATCGAGGCCGGTTACAGCACCGGGTACAGGTTTGGCCAGGTTCCTGAGCAAGACCCTGGTCATCAGAGTCCAGACAGGACAAGAAACCAGATCTAAACTAGTCCTGAACTAGCACAGCGCGGCTCCAGCACGTGTTCCAACTTCAACCTTACATTTACACGGACGATGCACGGTGACAACATCCAGGAGCTGGCCTGTGATTGCTGCACTCGACTATCCAACACGCTCAGCACAAGTTAAGAAATGAGTTTCGTTAATCAGCCGTTAGATTTGAATTATCTCATGAAACAGTGTCAGAATCTGTAGGATTGTCGTTAAAGTTTGGTTTCATGTCCACACTTTTTAAAGCAATAATGCATGTTTGATTCGTCGTCGTTATGCAGTTACGTTACCGTGACTGACTTCATCAGATGAGCTGTAATCTGGTCTTGATTTGAGTGATACGTAACAAGTTCAGCATCTTTTCTCTAAATGTGCCAATTTCCCATCTTGTACGTTCGATGTTCATTTTAACATCGTGTGTTCTCTGCATCGTTCTCCGTCCTGCTTCATGAGACGATCCGTTTGTCATCTAGAGCTACAGCTACAGCTGACATTTTTTTTTGCAGGTTATTAGAAACAAACTTCTGCTTGTGCTGGATCGCTAACGAGAGAGAGAGAGATCAGTGCACTTCCACCCACACCTTCCACCGGTTAAGATGATAGATTCTGTTTCAGGCCCGCCGTGACTCACGTCTCTGAACTCACCCACCGACTCTTTCCCTCTCACTTTGTCAACACGTGTCTTCTCACCTTTTCATTCTCCTCTGCTCGCTCACTCCTCCTCCTCTACCAATCTACACGTCTTGCTCCCTTGCTTGTCTTTACGTCATATCAAAGGCGAGTTATGGAGTTACATCATCACGGCACTCACTCAAAGAAACGTTTAGCTCCACAACAAACCTGATCAAAGCATATCGCTCCATGTTTCTTTCATATTCCTGAACCGCTGCTGATCTGATTCTCCTTTTTAAAAATATAACATAACCCATCTACTGTGTATCACAATAAATACTTTTTTATATATTTTAGAGTCCACAGAATTGGCCCGATTGCTGAAGTAGGATGAAGAACGATGCAGAGAAATGCTCGAGCACAGCAGCTCGACTTAAAGCGTTGCTATGTTCCGTTGAAGCACTAAACTTTGCTACAAGTAAAGCTAAAACCTGGTGTAACAGCAGCACAGGTCAAAAGAGACAAAACACCTGAGGGTGTGTGTTATTGCTTATTAATTCAATTTTCTTTAATTTATTTTGATTTACTTTCTTTTCTTAAGTTGCGTAGCTCGTTACTTTCCAGCCGGCGTCAAAGTCTGCGAACGCGATCCTAAAGAAAGTGTAAGTTTGCGTGGGGAGGAAGGTGTGATGTGGATTGATGGAGAACAGGTGGAAGCAGGAATTCAGTCTGTCAGGGAAAGAAGGAAGGAAGGATTGAGTTAGAGGTTAGGTAGTCGGTGGCTCGAGTCAAGTGTCCGCTAATAGAAGGAATGTGGATGTTGCTTTTTTGCTGTAGTCGTAAAATAACTGTTGGTATCAAAAGAAGTTGAAGAAAACTTGCCGGCGTTTCAACAGAGGGCGCCGAACTGCACATGTGAAATTTATAGACGTGGATGGTTATGAAGAAGAATTATAATTAGGAGCTTTTCGTAGGGTTATATTTCTTCTCTTGTTGTGTTACTCATCCAAATGAATCTCAGTATAAGGCACCAATAGGCCGATAGTGATATATACTAGACTGTTATCAGCTGTTGATGAGTAATATTTCCCAAAAGTTCAGATTTAGCCAAACGTTTACAGTTACTGCCAGTAAATTTTGGACTATCTTCCTCTTGCAATGTGGAGTTTTTGATGTGACACATGGGACGGTTGTTCTTCTAATAATGTAAATTCTAAAGAGAAGATTATAAAATACCAAATATTATATAGATATATATATATATATATTTAAGAATATATATTCCCCCTTAACCGTTTAATTTCTGTGCCATTATAAAGTTTATCCTTTGTTTTATTTTTTTTTGCACTGGACCTATGTTTGATGCATCATATACTGTACGCCCCTCCTGCTTTGAGGTGAACACACACTCGTGTTTCTATGTAACGAGGCAAAAAGACAGTGAGACAATAAATATGTTGAATTAAGACGTGTGTTGTTGTTGTTGTTGTTGTTTGTTTACCCACAGCTTTATTTCAACACCGACTCATCAGAAACTTTTAATCCAGTTATTTTCATTTTCTTATGATGAAGATCGACCTTTGTCTTTTTAAGTCATATGATCAATCAATTAAGGGGGCCTTAATCTAGGCTGGATTTCAAAATAAAAGCCTCAGATGGTGAGAAAAGCCTGTAACAGGGACCTGGAGTATCCTGGATTTTCAAAATAAAGTTCCAAAAGGTAACACAAGTTTACAGTTCTTTCCTTTTCTTTACTCCAAAAGGTAACACAAGTTTACAGTTCTTTCCTTTTCTTTACTTCCTAGTTCCAATCTTGGATTTGTACATCCCTTCTTTCAATCTTTTATTTTATTTTTTATTTGTTGTTATATTTGTTGTATTTTATATTTATTTTATATTGAGTTTTAGAGTTTACAAAATACAATTTTAATACATTAAACAAAGCATACAACACTCCACAGGTTACATCATATTTAACACAGATACAAAAATATTTGGATTTTTCTTATTCAGTCTATCTGGAGTAAAATAAATCCTGATAATCCAGATTATATTGAATGACCTCTCTCTCCGGTCCTCCTCAGAGAGTCTTTATGATTTTTCATCAGTAAGTTATGATATTATGTTAGCACAATTACTCACAGCTGTGTTTTCTAATACAGACAAAGAGGGTTGTACATGGTGTGAGTGTTTCTGTACATAAATAAAACTGTAAATATTCTTTCTATCTTCAATCTGTGATTCCTCCTTTCTTCCTGTCTCCTCCTACAAGTTTTTCAAACGTTTCACAGTCACCAACTTCCCAGATCTCACATGTATTTCACACTTCTTAGTTTGTCTACCTGGAGATTATTTGATTTCACTGCAGCTGCATAAACTAAACGAGTGTTTTAATTGGGGTTAGGTTAAATAATCAGCTAATGAATTTGCTAACGTCCATAACACCCTGACGGTTCTCTGTGTTTAAGATTGAAAATAAGAGTCTCTCTCTCTCTCTCTCTCTCTCTCTCTCTCTCTCTCTCTCTCTCTCTCTCACTTCCAGTGGTCTCATCTCATGTATCTCCTGAAGACTCACTGGCACCAGTCGCAGGTTTCCTGGCCCCTGCCTCACCCTCTTGGATGGAGGCCTCTATCTGTAGCTTCGCTCCCATCTCCTTGGACTCGGAGCTCTGCTCGTCACTGTTGACTCCGCTCTAAATTTGCCTCTTTGGTACCCTTCCAACTGAAGCCCCCCCCCTTCAACCTCACCAGCCTCAGATTCCCTCCTAACCCCATTCCACCAACACAACCCCCCCACCACACACACACACACACACACACATATGTCTGTGTGTTTGTGTGTAAGCTCACCCAGAGTAGGGAGCGTCCAGTGACCAAGCCATGACTGGCAGCCGCACAGTCACACAGCAGTTTTTTTGCATTTAGAGTTTGGATCATTCACACTTCCTGTTGGATCAATACGTTTATTTGTTGTTGGGGTTTTTTTACCAGACAGGTAAGGAGGAGGAGGACATTGTGGTTCAGTTGGGGTAAAGCTGTGTGTGTGTGTGTGTGTGTGTGTGTGTGTGTGTGTGTGTGTGTGTGTGTGTGTGTGTGTGTGTGTGTGTGTGTGTTTTTAAAGGTGAAGTTGGGCCTTGTTTGCATGCGTGTGGCTGGATCCAACAACTAGAGTTGCAACATCAGAAAGAAGTCAGAGATTGTCTCGATCCAGCTCCGGTTTGTTGGACTCAAAACATAAACTCAATAAATGCACATTCTGCGTCATGTCGCGATTGATACTGCTCCTTCTTATTGAACGTAATCAGATAATCAAATGTCGTAATTCACTTGGTGAAGTGCCACGAGGTCCCTGAGACTGCATGTTAGTGATACTGTTGGACTGAATGTGGTGAATGAGTTTGCAGTCCGAAAGAAGAGGACAGCTGGGATGAACAGTCTGCAGCTAAATTTATATGCTGTCTCATGTGCCTATCTATCTATCTATCTATCTATCTATCTATCTATCTATCTATGAAAGATGGGAACAAAGAAAGAAAAGAAGCCAATCTTAAGCTTGTGTTACATTTTGATACCTTATTTTGAAAATCTGACATAGACGTAGGCTTGTGTTGCCATCTAGGGCTTTTATTTTGAAAATACAGCCTAGATTGCCCCCTTAATTATTTGTACTACTACTTCTCTCTCTATGTCTCTCTATCTATAATCTATTTTCTGTCTGTGTCTCTATATGTTTGTATAACTGTATACAGTCATACTGTATATGTGGGTTTAAGTGTGTGTGTGTGTCGCCCAGGTCGATATCAGATCTGTCGCACTGGTTGAAAAGTCTGTTACATCCGTTTGGGAGTATAAAGGCTGGAAGTGACAAGAAAAAAAAGTTGTCAGTTATATAGACTGCAGGGTGAGACAACACAAGACACAGCAGCCAAAAGCTGAGTGGGTGGCAGATTGAGGTGAGGAGGGGGGTTCTCAGTGCAAGCCTGGCATGCCTGCATGACGCTGTGTTCAGCCGCTGAGCCGTGGTTGGTTAACAGAGAGATCAGGTGACCCAGTCCGGGCTAATTTAGTCCCACTCGCAGACAAGTTGAGGAGTTAGGAGAATTGGAGAGTTGGAGGTGGAGGGTTAAGAGGATTTTTAGAACGATGCAAATGAGAAAATTCAAATTTATTTTGTTCACCAATGTTCCATTTTCGACCCAGGTGCACCTTTAAAATCAGCAAATTAAAGCTGCACCAGGTGAGATTCTTTTGTAGCATTGCAGAAATCTGAAACTTCTCCATCAAACAATGTTTACACGGATGAAATTCTGTGTTGTATGGGCAGAAAATCAGACAGACATACCAACCGGCACTGATGTTTTCATACCTTCCTCTCTCAGTATGGCGATGCTGGTCCGTTGGTCAATTTTATGGCAATCCAAATGACGAATCTTATGAATTCCCTTCTAATGCAAACATCAAGTAAAGTTTTCCATTTGTCCAAATACCTACAAGTGATTGATATTCCCATCATCGTCAGCTGTACGTTGTGTTTAGTCCTACAATGCTAAGGCTAAACGATGAGTAGAATGATCAATATTAATGCTAAACTTTATTGCATTTAGCTCTAAGTATTCCTCACAGTGCTGTAAACTCTCAGTGTTGTTGTTATGGGAAGTGTGCTATTTATGTCATTACTGGTTAATGAAGCTCTTAAATCAAGCAGTTATCTCCAACAAATGCAAAGCTGCCAAAAACTTTCACATCTCTGTGGTCTATTGCAGTTTGGGATAACCTGGAGATAATTTAAGTCACAGCAGGACAGCTGGACTCGCACAACTGTGAAACTTATTCAGGGGCAACAATACAGTTTGATATGTATTTAAAATAAAGATGGGAATATGAAGATTTCATTTGCAACACCTTTGTTTTGAGCTGGACAGCAGTTTATCCCATCTGGTTTCATTCTTATAAAGAGTTTTTCTGAACTTTATTAAGTAACTAACTATAAAACAACAACAATATCTAACATGAAACTCATAGTTTTATTATTGCAGCTAAGTAAAGCATCAAGTAAAATCCAGAATAAGATGGTCTGTTATTAGTAAAGTTGATAAAACCGCCCCTTACACCATGTGTATTGTTGTGATTCTGCCACAGTTGTGTGTGTTTTGGTTCACAGTGGCGAATATGTGCAGTCACACTGTGTGCATGTATATAAACTGTTCCTCTCGTCCTGCAGCGGCTGATTATATTGTTCCATAGATTTTATTGTCTCCCGTCGATAAAAGACGAGCCCACAGACTTTATGTAATGATCGCCCTTAATGGTTGATTTCAACACGGCCCGCTCATCCGGCTGTAGAATGTGGCACTGCTGCGCTAAATCTGTCCACAGCTGAGATCTGCTGGTGGTTGGAGGCTTGGTGGTGTTGTGTGCAGGGCTGGAATTACACAGTGGGTGGTTTGTTTAAATTTAACAAGGTTTGTGGGTAGGTGTTGGTGTTTCCTCCTCTTTTCTCCTGAAAGCTCATCAACCAGGATCTATATTTATATCTCTCATTGGAAGTTTGTGATTGTTTTAACGACTGCTGTGCATGTTTTGTAGAATATTATATACAGTATACGCTGTGAATGTATGGAAGAGATGCCAAAATGATGCCGCAGAGAGGATATTTCTATGGCAACAGCTGAGAAATGAATCACCTTGCAGTGTTTTCCTCCGTCTTTCTACCCAGTCATACATCTATACTGCCACACTCTGAACACTTCACCATGTCTCAGAGGAAACTAAATGACCGAGTTCCCCGCCGTGACTCACTGTGCATGTCTAACTCACTCCAGTCTGTCGAGAACAGGTGGCTCTGCCTTTGAAAACACTCTTAATAAACACCTCTGAATGTTAGAGAAAGTGCAGCCGTCCTCACTCATTCCCTGTGTGCAGCAGCAGCAGCAGCAGAAACAGGTGGGATGACGAACATCGACCCAGGAGGAGGACACGGGGCGTTAAAAATACCAGCCATTATTCCTCATTGACACATAAACTCCAGAGTTGTGTGGCAAAGGTCAAAACACTCGAGTGCGATGGCAGAACATCTGTTTGTTGTGTTAAGTTGCACAGGATGGATTTGATTTAGACGTTTGCAAGCAGAACTGATATTTTAGGATGTCAGAATGATCGATTCATGAATATTGGACTGATGAAGAAACATGCTGCACGCAGAATAACATACAAACAACATCACAGAGATCCTTCTCATTCCACATCAGGTCTAAAATCAGTCAGTCAGTTCATGTATAGACCTACTCTGACCGTACAGACAAATATAGACCCTGCGGGCGGGTATCTATTTGTGGTGTAAATCTCTTAGTACAATGTGTTTCTTAATTTATGGATGAAGATCAACAGCCTGCAGCTTCACACGTGACTCAAGGTCACTACTGTAGTTTAATGGGTCAGTCAGGGACTGCGGTACACTTACTTTAATCCCTGCAGGAGCAGAGCGTGCTCGCGCTGATGCATTAATGTGTGGATGTAAATGGTTCGAGTTAGACTGGCTTCCTAAAGGTGCGGTGTGTGGTATTTAGTGACATCTAGTGGTGAAGTTGTAGATTGCAATCAACTGAATACAATTCACCTCACCCTCCTGTTCCAAGCATGAGGGATAAACTACAGTGGGCTTATTCTAAGGTAATAAAAACATAAAGATTCCTATTTTCAGGTTCAGACACAAATGAAATCATGATTATGGTAATTATCATATTCCATTTCTGCCAGTAGTTCCCCTTAAATGTGTAACATTTAAGGGGAATCTTAAATGTTTAATCAATCAGCAGCAGCTGTTTTATATAAGATGAATGATATTTAATTTTAATTATTTTGATGGTGCACTTTGCTACAGTCAAACTTTATACTAATGACGGATATTACATTGGCAGAACTGAGTGAATGGCACAGGTACAATCAATAAGTCGGTGTGATGGGATCAGACCTCGAATGAGGAGTACATGAGGACTTAGCTACTGGAAAAAGATGTATAATGTTTTCTGTGGTGCTGGAAAAGCTTTCCAAACTTGCGTTACAAACTTGGCATGGCCTCGAAAAAACAAGGGTGTTTACCAGGTGTAGGATTTAGTGGCACCTGGCAGTGAAGTCGCAAACTGCAAACAAATGAATACTCTTCCACGTCTCACCCTTTCCTTTCATGTGTCTAAGAAAAACTCGCATAAAAAGCAAAAGTCCAGATCTAGATCAGTGTTTGGTTTGTCTGCTCTGGGTCTCCACAGAAGAGGACCCTCTTATATAGATATAAAGGGCTAATTTAGGAGAAAGCAAAAACACAATGATTCGTATATTCAGGAGATTTAATGAAAACATACAAATGAATATTGTATTCAATTCCTGACAATGAATTCTTGCTGGATTAACCCTTTAATTGGAACATTTCTCCACCCTTCATTTGAGATTGTGAAACTTTCGTGCTCGTCTGTCATTGTTGAACTTGTCCACCGCTTCCTGCATGTCATCCCTCTAATGCCTGCCGGGCAACAGCTTAGTAATGCTGTGCGAATGCAGCTTGTTGTCACTGCCATAAATCCTTTGGTTATGTAACAGGGGGACAATTGATACGAAGGGTTCAGCAGCAGCTGTTGTTGTATCAACAGCGAGACTTTAACCGAGCTGCACACAGGCACACCTGCTTGGGGGCGATTATCTGAAGGGGAAAACTGGATGTACACATGGATGTTGTACATGCTGCGGCTATTTTTTCTTAAGCTGTGATCCTCTAGTTTAGACTGTGTTTAATCTGTGTTGATGTTGGTGCTCTGATCCCCATATAGCACTTCCACGGAGAGACAGAGACGATAAAACTCAAATAAAATCGATTAAAGTCGGAGCAGAGGCAAAGATCTGATGTGAAGCGAAGTTTTAGCCTCCACTGTTTGTCTGTGTGTGTCTTGTTAATGGAGAGACAGAGATTTATCTCAGGTCAGAGAGTCTCTGCTGTGCTCAGGAGGCAGCAGAGTTTAATTTAGCCCGGAAACCTGAACCTCAGCCTCCTCTGTCAGCTCCTTCTCTGGTCCCCAGGATACAGCCACAGAGGGCAGCAGGCTGGGATTTTGTGGGTGTGATACGATGAAAGACTGCACATATCTTCAATTAGCTGTATTACCCTGTACTATTGCTACACACAGTGAGACCATGATGGGCACACTTAGGGATCTGGTACGTAGGAAGAGTTTATATTGCAAGTAAACTCACGAGGCGGTACGGCTCCTGTCAGGAGGTTGGGTTGTCTGAAAACGTTGCAAATTCCAAATTTAGAGTTCGAATGCTTCACTCCAGACCTGAGAGTTGAAATAACTTTTTCATTTTGTGTGTGTGCTTGTGTTTTTACATTTACAGTACTATGTATTCTTGTGCATGAGCGTATACATGTGTGTGTGTGTGTGCGTGCACGCTTGGTAATTCTGTGGTCATACAAGGAGGTCAGCGAAAAGCAAATGGGAGCATGAAAGACATGACTGAATATGTGTTAGCCCTCATGCATCAGTTTAATTTATTAACCTCTGAAGTCATTAAGGACAAAAATGTTCAAAAAAAACTTTACAAATTCATCTTTTTCTGCATGAATCTCTTAAACAACTTCAGTCTTGGTCAAAACTACCAAACATTCAATCATTTTTTGAGCAGAGATGAAATTATATAGGAGATTCATGCTGAAAAAAAACATTAAAAAAGTTTTATAGCAGGTTACTTTTTCTTTTTTTAATTGGAAGTGGACATTTTTCTTCGTCCTTAATGAGGGCAGCACATCTTTTCACAGTGCTCTATTGATCTATTAGAAACATTTAAATTTAAATTCCAAAATTAGAAACATGAGGGACAAAAAAGTCAAATTGATCATAATAAGAAGGATGCAAAATAATTGTCTAATAATCGTCTCGGTGTTGACTTCTTTGGACTTGGCTCGACTAGTCTTGGTCTTGGACTTGACACAGGTTGTCTTGACTACAGCTCTGCCTTCAGGGTACCGCTCATGACACCATCAGTGTCACGATGGGGACGTGAGATCTGAAGGGCTCCTCTGCAGTATCAGTTTAGGCAGAAGAGAGTATGTTACTTCTCTAGGATTGTTCTTTCCTATTGGATCCCACCTCTGCAGTTAAAGGCTTTAGTGTCTTTTGTTGACCACATGTGCTCTCAAAGCCCTGCTTATTATTCAGAACACAGTTTCTACAACACTGTGGTAAAAGCCGTGGGAGGGAAGAGCCTAACATGTCTGACACTCTGCTTCTGTCTTTGTACTTTGTAGAGAATAAAATAACTTCTGTCACTGCCTCCTGGAACGCCTGAAACATGGCACAGTAAGTCAAACCTGCACCCGCCCACACAAAGTACACAAGTAATCACAAAACCTCCATAACCTTTTGTAATTAACTTCAGAATAACATGTGCCGCTTTGTGACTGTGCAGCGTCCAGAGGGTGCAGAAGAAGACCAGCACCATGTCCCTGACCATCTCCTCTTCCTCCTCTGCGTCCTCCTCTCGAGAGCTCGCCGCCCACTCCTCCAGCTCCTCCTCTGCCGCCTCCTCCTCCACCTTCGTCGCTCAGAGACACTCCAGCCTGGTGCAGCCGCTGTGTGTCAGCCCTCAGAGGGTAATCACATTATATCTAAATGATACAAGTGATGTAGCTCATAGATTGAACTCATGAAGATGTGGACTGTGGAGTACAATTAACATTACAGACTGAGAACATGCTCCATAGAAAGCATAAGAGGGGACTGTACGTATGATTTACTCGTTCAAAAGTTAAGTTAGTGTTTTCTTTTCCAGACTCAGAGTCCCATCTACAATCAGCAGTACTCGGGGAGTGGAGTGGCCCCTACTTTTGTCAAGGTAAAACACACTTGTGCTACTTCCACAGAGAGAAAAACCATGAAATGATGATGAACGGTCTCTCTTTCCATTTCTCTGCCAGTGTCTCCATGACGTGTCCACGGTGAAGGGTCAGCTGGTGGTCCTGGAGTGCAGACTGAGGGGGACTCCTCCCCTGCAGGTCATGTGGTACAGAGAGGACGAACAAGTGCTGGACTCGGACGATTTTAGGATACTACGCAAGAGTGAGTTGAGGCGGGTTGTTGTGTTGGCAGTGGGCTGGAGTCGTGAGTCACAGATTCCAGTTGCAGAAAACAAATTGAAAGTTGTGCAAAAGTCCTGTAGGACCAGAAAATATTAAAGATCCTCAGCCTGTAGCTAAAAAAGTTGTTTTTACGGTAAAATGCTGTGATTGACAGAATTTTGCCGTAATAAATACGGCATCCTTTTCTAATATAACAGTAAAATGATATTAGTATTGGTTTCACTTTTATTGTTTCACGTTTAAGGTTGGTGTTTTATTCCATATTTTAAAAGGTCTGCAGATTTCACAATGAAAAACAGTAAAAGACCGTAAAATATGCCATTAAACATTACAGTGTTTTACTGTATAATTAACAGTCTGTCATTGAAAATACTACTTTATTCTGTATTCCCTTAAAATGGCATATAAATAAAGGTTTACACAGTCATACTTTGTGGCATTTTACGGTCTTTTACCGTCGTGGTTGTAAAGTCTTACATCCATATTCACAGACTCTTGAATTTAAATTTATAAAGCTGCACGAACAAATGAACTTCAATATCACCACTGACTCATTATCTGCCAAATATAATGACACCAAAGTGACACTTATTCATCCATGATTAACACCTTGTCTTTCAGCTGCTGAGCGACTTGTTTCAGATGTAAAAATAAATTTCTCTCTTCTCGTTTCCCCAGAGGCCAGCTCTGCATCAGTGCCAGGTAAGTACAGACGAAGCGGGGGTGGGAAGTCCCGGATACTTTTACCTCTTCTGCCCTCTAATAATCACTCTTTGGTTGAATAGCTCTACTAACTAATCTCTGATGAGCGGTTTAGGTGTTGTTTCATTTTAAGGAGACACAAGCCAAATATGTTGAGAACCACATGACAACATACATGGCTTCATATTTCACATCATATTTTAGGTTTAGAGCTCAGAGTCAGTGTGGGGGGATAAAATGTCTGTTTGTATGTTTGTGTGTCTTCCATGTGTACCAAACATATCCCCAAACTATTTATACCAACAGTGAGTAAAGTGAGTTGTAAAATATGGTCTGAAGATATGAGTATATTTCTATAACAGTTAGACATATTGCAGCTGTGATCCTGTGTGTTGCTGTGTGTCTGCAGAGGAGCTGTGTACACTTGTGATCACAGAGGCCTTTCCCGAAGACTCTGGCATGTTTAAATGCGTGGCCTTCAACTCCTTCGGCACGGTATCCTGCTCAGCAATCCTGGAAGTTTACAACGGTTAGCCGTCCACTCATATATATACATAAATATATTACTGTAATTTATCTGTATTATACAATGAAAACGACCGCCTTGCTTTGCACACAGATTTGGAGGAACAGCTGGAGATCGAGGCCATTCGCCAGCAGGAAGCGGTTCCTGTCAGAGAGGAGGACAAGGCGATGTTTGAGCCGGAGAGCAGCGAGGACTTTCCCTCGGAGCTGCCTGACTCCATGAACCTCCCCCCGCCCGAGTGGCCTGACAGTCCTCTAGAAGAAAACATCCCCACTGCAGAGTGAGTACAAGGTGCACACACACACACACACACACACACACACACACACACACACGTCAGTCAGCATTATTTTAAAACAGTGATCGGCTTCATGGGGATTTTCATTGTGCATGATAACAAGCAAGAAAGCAGTCACTCATCTCTCACAGACAGGAATGACCTCTGACCTTTGACTTTATTACTTTTATTTTGGAGTGTAGTGGGTATTTCGTTTACGTGAATTGTTCAGGAGCAAACGTTTCAAAGGAATTTGTTTGGATGGATGTAGATGGATGCATGGGTGGTGCAATGGTTTACGCTGTTACCTCACAGCAGGAAGGTTCCTGCTTCGGCCCGGTGTTCTCATGTTCTCTCTCCTCGTCTGTGTGGGTTCTCTTCGGTTACTCGAGCTTCCTCCCACAGTCCAAAGACATGCAATCAACAGGTTATTCGGTGACTCTCTGGATGTTTGTGTGAATGATTGTTTGTCTGTGTGACACTGATGAGGATGAGCGGCTACAGAAATGAAATGAGATGGATGATGCAGTGGTTACGACTGTGACTGCCTCACAGCAAAGAAGCCTGGCTCCAATCTCGGCTGTGCAGTTTGTGCATGTTCTGTGTCTGTGTCTGAACCTGTGAAGAAACTTGTACCAAAACTGACCCAGAGTCAGCCGGGACAGGGTCCAGCCAGCCCTCCACAACCCAGATGAGGAAGAAGAGGTGACAGAAGATGGATGGATGGTTTACACTGCTGTAGCTCCTGTTTATGTCCAGAAGAGGACGCTGTTGTATTATTCTAAATTTGCAAAAACCATTTTCAAGTTCATTTCTTTCTTTCTTTCTTTCTTTCTTTCTTTCTTTCTTTCTTTCTTATAATAATTAACACTAATAATGGAAGAAATAATGCAGCATTTGAGAAGGACTTCCATTCAGTTCAATGGATCTCTGTGTTTGTGATGACGACATCCATTTTTTTTTTTTTTTGGGAAATTTAAACCAATCGGCTGGACGCGCGCGTTCCCGTCTCTCCTCCTCATACCCACGCCTCGTGAACGCGCGGTGTCACCTGTCGCAGTCCAGCCTCTCTCTCTCTCTCTCTTCACACCGGGCTCTGCGCTCACGCAGGGAAAGTTGAATTTCATTCAGCCTGAAACTGAAGTTTAAAGGAGAGTGGTGCAGAAACATTTGAACGAAGGTAAGAAAACATCCTGCTTGTGTTTGCACAGGTGAAAGATTCCACTTTTTATTTATTTATTAACCTGCTGGGAACTTTTTAAACTCTCCAAAGTTTCTAAATTGGCGTTAATATTTAAACTTCCTTGTTTATATCATGGAAACGTAATATCCTATGTCCTCTTCAAAAGGTCAAACTATGTTTGGAGCACTTGGAAATTGGACTTTAGTCTATTTTGGGGGTTTGTGTCATCAGGGTTGGAGCTCTTTCAAACAGGTCCAGAGGAAAAACTGTTAATTTGAATGGTTAATGCTCCACATCACTTATTTCTCAACACCCACTTGTCTTTTAGGCTTGCCAAAATAAAGCTAAAGATATTTTAAAAAGTCATTTTGTTGTAGGTTTTATATTATTTTGATAAGACGCTTGGTTGTACTTCAGGTAACTTTGGGGATTTTTGGAGTCTGACACATCTGCATACATCTAAAGTATTTAAACTGAGCTGAAATATGAATTGATATCTCCCTCTGAGCTGCTTCAATGATCCACCATAGATACATGTGTTTATGGTGCTGCTCAGTTGTGTTTGCTGCATGCCACACAGCCCATACTTTAACCAAGTGGTACCTTAGATAGAGCCATGAGCTCATCTGTAAAGTGGTACTGTGTGTGTGTGTGTGTGTGTGTGTGTGTTTTACCAGCAGACATACTACAGAGCTGGTATCATTGGACATGTGATACAGGTTTTTCATGTGTGAGGAAATCCAAAAATCACACACAGCCACTGATCAACAAGTCTGCCAGGATGCTGCGTTCACAGGCAGTCATATAAAATGGAAAAACGACACTCTAATCACCAAAATAAACCACGAACATGAACAGCAGATGAAAAATTGCACATTTTTAGTGAGTATTTGCATTTTTAGTGAGTATTTGCAACATTTTTTTCTTGAGCTTTTGTATCTTTTGGTGTCTGATACCGTTCAGTGAGTGTTTCTTGGTGTGAAGTATGCTCGGGCCGAGTGTAATGTGTCTCACTCTATATCAGGGTCCGGGGCTATGATCTCATCTGTAATGTGAAGTGCAGGCATGGCGTCCATGTCCTTCAGAGCTACAAACAACAACAGTTGTTCAGAAACTTTTGGCAGTGGTCTGGATTTTAAGGTCATGTTGAGGTTCTGGGGCCAACTTCAAGTTTATTTCATTATTTGGGAAAAGAGGGACTGGATTATCTGTCGTGTGAGGTGCCTCTGTTGGTTTGTTGGTTGGGTTTTTCCTTCGAAACGTGATGAGAAGGTGTAGTCATTATGCTGGAGAGCTGTGAAGATGAACTGTGGTTTTTCTTTGAGACATTTTTTTTGGCACATCTAAGATGTGATGGATGATGGATGGAGAGATTTTTGTTGTGATCACCAGGTAGACGGATTGATGTACAAATGAATTAAGGAAATGATGCTCACAGTTTGATTTCTCACCGCACAAGCTCTGATGCAGGTCGAGACTTTTCACCAAAAGTTCTGCTCAGCGTTCATATTGTTGTCCCTCTGTTGTCGCCGGTCATACAGAGGACTTAGGACAGCTTAGCTCCTACCCACAATGCCATGCAGATCTGTGTGTGTGTGTGTGTGTGTGTGTGTGTGTGTGTGTGTGTGTGTGTGTGTGTGTGTGTGTGTGTTAACAGGGTTGGGTCACCAGTAAAGTGTCTGCACCTGCCAGCTGATGTCCGAATTCCAAGACCAATATAGCTTTGCCCACTTAATGACACAAACACAAATACACATACTGTACTAAATCTCTCTCACACACACACACACACTTTCACATGGTAGCATTTAAAACACAAAAAGTACAACACACACTGATCATCACACTCAATAATATCCAGTCATACATACAAATATTCATGGTGAGCAGTGCTGCTGTTTTACATGAACAGGTAGATAAGATGTGAAGCTGCAGACTTGTTTCAGAGTTTCTCTGTTTACTGTATATGCTCATCAGTGACAGGTGTTTTTCATAACATTTATCATCGCTGCATTATATTCAGGTGTGACTCTTCAGGACGGTTGAATGTTGTTCATGTTATTAGCGCTCCCTCTGCTTTGATACGTCTGCTTTTATGAATATCAGTGTATATGCTGGCCAATAATTTTTAATTTCAGGAGCTCTTAATCTTGGTATTATTCCTTGCTAGAGCTGGATATAATCATCTATCTCTTTATTTTAAATTTTGATATCACCCTAAAAAAATAATTAGAGCCTAATCATCTCTAGATTATCGACTGATATTGGCCGATCACAGACATGCTGGTATTGTCATGTATATTATCTGACATGCACTGATATGTACGCTGCTTTTTAATCATTTCACGTATATAATTCAGAAAGAAAAGTCACTGCTGTGATTCATAATACTGTGGCAAACGGCACAGAGTGAGCAGATTTCAACGTATATGTTAAATTATTTAACATGTTAATAAAGATTTAACTGAAATATTCTTTGACAAAGTTACGTGTTAAAGAAAGGAGTCTGCATAGTCACATCAGTGCAAATATCTCTTTTCATTTCAGCTTAAAAAAATTAATGTTTTGGCCTCTAAAGTCAGTAAAAATCCAATATTGGTCAGGCTTTATATGGAATATGGGTGCTGTACTTGTTTATTTTTGTGGTTATGTTAATGTATTTATGTGACACTTTGTTTAGACTGTGGCAACAAATTTCCTTGTAAGGAAAATAAAGTATTGATCTAACAAGGTTTTAGTCTTTTAGTTAGTCTGATATTTAAAAAAATAAGTTCAGTGAGACTGAAGTTAGACCATGGTCCAAACACTTAACACTAGAACTTGGATTACCTCCTAATATGTGACGCAAGACACATTTTTTTGGCACATCTAGAAACCATTTTTTACCATTTTCACCATTTTCCCTTCGCTCCTCAGGACAAACGTGACTCTCCATCTTTGTGTTTCAATCCAGAACCATGATTACAGTTTGAGACACTAGGTCAGCTCATGCTGGCTGACCCAAACCGTCTCATGAGAAACACAGAAAAACAGTGAGCGAGTGTGTATAAGTAAACGAGTGTGTGTGTGAGAGAGAAGAGAGAGGCTGCTATTGTCATTATGCTGCTGCATAGCCCGGACTACGTGGTAGTCATGGGAACAACATTCTTTCCTAGGAGAAAAGTAGAGGACCAGTCAGTCTTGGTATTACAGGAAGAAAACCACTGAGTGGGCTGAAATGGGAGCAGACACTGTGATATCTGTTACACTCATTAAACAGTCCCTGAAGTACGACGGCAGCCAGATTGGAGCATTTATTCTGTATTTAAAGACAACATTTTGCTCAGTTGATGACAGGCTGGTTTTGAAAAGTTGAGTAATGTCGTGGTGACATCAGCTGATCCGAAATCAGCATTGGATTAGGGTGAGCATGGCAACCGCTGAGAAATAAAAGATACAATGAACATTTTGTCTTGCTTACGCAGTCAACTTCCGAATCTTGGTGTTATTTCTTGCTAGAGCTGAACACGGGACAGGAACAGCCCGGAAATCACACATCCCTTTAGTTTCAGGAGCTCTGTTGTTGATTTTCATCATCACTTCCTCGGACTCTCGGCCGCCGGTGAATATAATCCGATCTCCGCTAAAACACGTCTTGCTTTTATCTGTCAGTTTTCCAGAGCCTCAGGCGGCCAACTACTCATCTGAAGAGCTCTTTGGTCGCAGCAGGGAGGAGGGACAAAGGTCAACGGTGGTCACTGTCAGAGCCTGTACGCCCAGCCCTCCCCCTCCACCCTCACCAACCCAAGTCAAGGAGGCGACCCAAACGCCCAAGCTGTTCACCCCAAGCAAGATCAGCTTCTCTGTAAGAACATTTCTGCTACCAGAAGACAGTAAATACATGCATTCTGTATGCAGGCAAGGAAGTATCTTGTGAGGAGTTGTAGATATGTCTATAACAGACTTCCTGACTTCTACTTTGAGTATTCGAGGTGCATGTTCATTGGCTTCATCCCTGCGAGTGGAAATGTGTAAAAGTTTCTGAATGTTTCCTCTTCTTTACACTCCAAACTCCACCTGAATGTGTGTGTGTGTGTTCTCTCTCCTCCAGTCCTCCCAGTCAGGAGGCAACAACATGAACCTGTCAGACCTGCCTACCTTCACTGCCAGCGCCTTCCCTCCCAGCGCCTTTAACTATGAGCGTCCGAGGCATTTTATTCAATCGCAGCCTTCCTTCCAGGCTCCCAGCTATGAAAGTGTTCTGCGGGAGGCCCAGGAGAACCAAAATAACCTCAACAGTCCCCAAAATAGTCCAATCGTTACGGAGACACAGAGTCAGACTAAAATGAGTCAGTCTTTTTCTCAGTCTCAGTCGGTGTCCAAGTCCTTGTCGCAGACCCAGTCGCAGTTTCAGTCACTAAGCCTCAGTCAGAACCAAACCCAGTCTGCTGTACCGATCCCGATCCAGATCCAGACCCAGACCCAGGCCAACGGCATGAGCAAGTCCTCTCCCTCCTCATCCAGCGTCAGCTCTCCTATTTCCACCCCGGCCTCTTCTTCTGCAGCGGCACCTCCTCTCTCCTCCACCACCCCCTTGCTCAGTCCCTCTGACTCCACCACCAGCACCTCTTCCCCTTTCCCGGCTCCCTCATCCTCTCTCCCCCGCACCACCATGCGTTCCACCATCACCCTCACCCCCAGCATCGCCAACGCCACCGGCCTCGGCAGCGCCACCCTGCCAGCGAACCAGGACACCATGTCAGCACCCGCTGCTTACCTCTGCTCTGTGCTGCCCTCCCAGTCCGCCTTCTCCCCTTTTTCCCCCTCTAAGCTATCTCCAAACTCCAACTTCCCCCAGCCCTCCATCTCCCCATCCCGCTCCCCACTCTCCCCATCAAGCCCTCTCCTCCCGATGAGGGCCTCCTCCTCTCCTTCCTCCCAGCCTCGCTCCCCTCTCTCTCCGACCTCCTCCTCTCTCTCTCAGCCCAACACTCCCAACAGTCAGAACAGAATACCGCCTGCTGTGGTCTCCCTGCCCGCCAACTACAAGGGGACGCCAAACACGTGAGTCAAAGTATTCATCGATTTGGCGTGCACGTGATTAGATGTATGCACATGCACATGATTTGTGTCCTTTGTCCGCCAGCCTTCCCAAACCCATCCTGAAGAAGTCTGTAGCTCCTCGGCCTTCTTCCGCTCGCTCCACAGACGATGACATCCAGGGCTCCAAAGACGCCCTCATCCAGGATCTGGAGAAGAAGCTGCGCTCGAAGGAGGCCAGGAGGAGAACCAGTCAGGTGTGTGTGTGTGTGTCCTGCGTTGGAAGTCCAAGAAACCTACATTAAATGAAAACACCCCTCCCACCATCACACCCTCACACACTCTCCAGCCCCCTTCAACCCTGACACAGTGTGTGCCTGTTTGAGCCTAACAGAATACAGAAGTTTACCAAAAAAAACAAATCACAGCACACTTTTAAACGTGTGTGTGTGTGGAGAGAAAAAAAGAAAAATGACAGTTTAACAGTATAAAGCTTCAATTTCGACAGAAACTGTCCTATGAGGAGCGTATGGCTCGTAGGCTGCTGGGTCCAGACAACGCCACCTACATGTTTGACCAAGACAATCTTTCAGACTCACAGATCGACCAGGTACGACAGCAAACTTTTCTGTAGTCAGTTGGACATCATCATCATCATTTAATCACAATCATCCTTCCATCGTATCATTTCTAACAGCGTGTTTCTGACTGACTCGTGTGTGTTGCAGTGCTGCATTTCATGTTGGCTCGGGTCAAAAAAAAAAAAAAAGAAAAGCCATTAGCTTTCATCCTGAGTGAACGAACACACATTATTACCATCGTTTGGGTTTGAATGGCTGCAGAGGGAGCCCATTCCCCTTCTCGGGGGCCTCCTGATGGGCTCCCGAGGACAGAGTTGAAAAAGCCTGGCAGTGTAATCAGCAGCGAGCTGCCTCATGCTGTCATTTTGACCAGTTGTGTGTGTGTGTGTGTGTGTGTGTGTGTGTGTGTGTGTGTGTGTGTATATGTGTGTGTGTGTGTGTGTGTGTGTGTGTGTGAGAGAGTGTGTGTGCGGGATTGTTCTGTCAAAAAGCCTCTGTCGCTCACAGGGCTTTGCACCTTCTATTCTCTCTCTCCCTCTCTTTTACACACAGCACCACAGACACACACACACACACACACACACACACACACACACACACACACACACACACACGTCCTCTGAAGCCAACAAGGTTTGTCAGTGGCTATTTCTAGCCTGCTTTTCTGAGAACGAGCCCCTTTCACTGGTGACAAAAGGACCACTGTGTCAGAATACACACACACACACACACACACACACACACACACACACACACACACACACACACACACTGAGTTACCCTCCTGGCATTTTGTCAAGCTGTTGACCGTTACAGTTAGTTTTTCGAAATTAGATCCTGTGATTACCTCTGCTTATTGTCGATCTGTTCTGCGTTACAGCCACCAGAGTCACCGGAAGGACGACACACAGGTGGACTATGGTAAATACAGTTTATAATTATTAAACCAGAATCATCCCAGTCAACATTAGAGCCTTGAACCTTGATGTTTCAGTCCAGCATGGACAGTATTTTCTTTACCTATCTATCATCTGTGCAGCTGTAAAACAAAGAAGAGTCTTACGAAAAGAATGACTGCTTTTCAGGTCTTGTGTAACTCATGAATGAGTTTCTGTCCATGGAAGCTCCTTGCAGTCGTGCACGGTACTACAGGTTATATCACAGAAGCCATTAGATGTAAACAATCATTTAATATTTTAGCGTTAAAATCTTTAAAATATCTGACATTGGACTGAGATCTGTCAAGGGATGGAAAGAAAGTTTGTCGATGTAAAAACTGCCATGGCCAGTTTCAAGATATCTGAATCTCCTCTCCTCTTTACAGACACGCCCACTTAATGCTAATAAGACACTGATTTGGTGTTAAACAGTACTGCTTCTGCTTTTAAATGTTATTTTCAACCTAGTATATTGGAATATTTTTGCAAACTGGGAATAGTTTTGAAATTGTATAAACTGGGTCGACTGGAAAACTCTTGTGTTTCAATGTGATGTTGTATTTCTGTGTAATAATGTTAGTCCCCATAGTAGTCATGAGACCTTTTTTTTTTAAAACCTCAGTGTATAAAATGACACGACGTCTAGGATAATCACAGCCTCATGAAACTGTACAACCACAAACTAAAGACAGATATCACCGAGTTTTTGATATCAAATCACAGCAGGAAATTTTCTGTGTCTCCTAATGTGGTATTTTATTATTCAAGTGGTGAAAAATGGTTCAACATTGCACCAAATCTACCAAAATGGCTGCAACAACACAAGCTCCTAATCACAATGTTTATTCCAGATTTATGGCTCGAAAACTCGACAGTGTTTTTCTGATTAACCTTCAGTATTCCAGCTTCCACTTCTGTTGTCGTACGACGAGCCCCTAAAAATTCTCTATCTCTCTGTCTAAAAAAAGATGAAAATATCTTATGTGTAATTAGTTTCTCTTGAGTTCTTAAAACTAAGGAAACTGTTGTACCAGAGTGACATTTATTCCCAGAAGAAACAACATTTAAAGCAAAGCTTCAGGACATTTTGACTTTTTTTATACATGAGGAGTATTTATTTCTTTATTATTCAAGTATTTGTTATTCCTAATTATAGCCCAAGTATAGGCTTACTTAACCTCTACATTGAGTGTCTTGTAACACCCAACTGTCAGTTGAGTGTTGTCAGATGAGACAGAAATGTCTCCAGTCCCTCTCATTCAGTAGCCATGCTGTCAGAGGACAGAAACTGGAACAGGGACCAGTAGTAATATGGTTACTTTCCCTGTGTGCCCTCACTGGTGGACTGTGAAATTCATCCACTGAAAGTGAATGATGAATAAATTAGTTCTGTCTGCCTGTCCCTGCAGGGGGAGGCACCACTCAGGGACAGATGAGAGGGCAAACGAAGGCTCAGCTATCCAGGAGAAATGTTACGCTCCTCGCTTCCTGCAGATCCCTCCAGACCTCACTGTAGAGGAGGGACGCTTCTGTAGGATTGACTTCAAGGTGAATGACACACACACTCATACACACACACACACCAAGGGTGTCTTTATTTTCAAGTTTATTAATACTTTTATGTCTGTGTTCATTCAAAGTCAGGGGCTCCATCATGATATTAATAATAATGCTTTTGTGCGAGTTAATGGGAATAAAATAAAACTTTTCTGAATCCAGGTCGGAGGCCTCCCGACACCAGACGTCTGCTGGTATCTGGACGGTAAAGCCATTCGTCCAGACGACTACCATAAGATGCTGGTGTGTGAAAAGGGGATGCACTCATTCATTATAGAGATCGTCACAGTGCACCATGCCGGAGTGTACGAGTGTGTGGCCAGGAACCGAGCAGGAGAGAGCAGATTTACCATGAAGCTTGATGTATTAGGTAAAAAATGTTCTCGCATCCTGTTTCTAAACAGAATTTCATCGTCGTGCAGCGTAATAATGACATAATGACGATAATGCGACCTCCTCTTCCTCTCTGCAGCCCAGGAGGTTCTCCGTCCTCCCACCTTTGTCCAGAAGATGTTGAACTCCAGAGCTCTAGAGGGCGACACTGTGAGGTTAGAGTGTAAAGTGGACGCTTCTCCTCCTCCACAGCTCTTCTGGAAGAAAGATAAAGACATGCTGCGCATCGACCCACACAGAATGAGGTGAGGTCAGGATGAAGCACTTCATTACACATTAACTGCACATCGGAGTCAGTCGATGACTCTGAAGGTCGATAAACACGTCAAACCTGTCAAGTGTTCAACAAAGCACCTTTTGTTTTCTGCCTCAGTCCCGTGATCAAGTCATGTTCACCTCAGCGTCAGTGGTTTTCTCCTATTAGGATCCAAACAAACTATTCAAGATTAATCTGGTGGAAGAAGCAACTAGTTAAAGTAACTGTTCATCAAGTGCAGCAGCATTAAAGAAACTATAATCACTACTTTTATATTGTCAATAGACGCCAGAAAACCAAAGAAAGAAATCACTTGTAGTGGTAAACAAGCCAGATATTTCCCTCGGGAGCTGGTGGAGACCAAAAACAGAGCTAAAAGAGAGTAAATACTGGACATATAACCTTCATCGGATCAGCTTAAACATGAAACCAGTGAATAATAATGTTGCTCCAGATCTGCTGGAAGTTCCTCTTATCAACTTAAAATATGGTAGCATATGAAAATAATATGTAGGGGTGCCGGTTGGCTCATGTGGCAGACGCCACGTACGAAGGCTCAGTCCTTGAAGCTTGAAAAGCCCCAAAAATATCTTTAAAATATTGTTTCTGCTGCCCCAAAAATACAATTTCATGTGTTTACTGGCCAATGCTACAGTCACAAATCTCTATGAATGGCCATGGATTGTTCATGTACACAATTGTGTATTTTAATGTGGATTGTTCATTAAAACAACACAATTTCATGTAGAGTCCCGATGGCAGGTTACATCATTTAATAGGATAATTGCATACACACAGCTTATCCTGCTTGCTTTAAGCGCTGTTTCATTTCTTGGTTATTATTTTAAATGTTAACTCAGTGAAGACCATGTCTCTCTTTGTCTGTCCACAGTCTGTATCAGGATGGCTCAGGCCGGCAGTGCTTGTTGATAGAGAGGCTGATGAAGTCCGACGCCGGTTGGTACACTCTCTCTGCCATCAACGAAGCTGGCATGTCCACATGCAACGCCAGGCTGGATGTAGGCAGTAAGTCCTCCGTGTGCTCTTCTGTCTATGCAAATTTGCTTTAAAGAGCCCGTCTCCGCTATCGGTCGTACGAGATAACCCGGTAGTTACCATAGTAGCCCGGGCTGTAAAATCAAACAGCAGATGGAGAATGCTGAACGCTACAGTGAATCCAGCCCTACAGACCGGGACACGTCAGACAAATGCTGTTATGTGATCGAGGGGAAACTTGATGAACATACTTTCCTAAAGAATACTGTGTAATCACCAAGTCAATCCACTGATGAGAGAGAGAGAGAGAGAGAGAGAGAGAGAAAGCTCACCGGACGAAAATACAACACAGCTATTAGGTTTCTTCTCGATCGCATAACACGCCATCTGCTCCGTGGAAACAGAGCTGAGTGAGAGGACTAACAAAGACAAGTATTTGACCCTCTGTCACACCTGAGCGGACGACTGTACACCTTATTATCAGACCTGAAAGTGAGTTAAGAGTTCATCTGAACCAGGACTCAAGAAAGAAAGAAAGAGGTTTCACAGGGTGAAGCATCAGCAGAGGAAGCTGTTTTGTTATTTACTATTTCTGCATTTTGAGTCTTGACTGATACACGATTGTGGTTGATTACAACTCGTACTTTAACTCTTAAAATCTGTTTCATAGTTTTATGAGTTTGAAAACACAAGGTGAAGCTGTGGATCTATTGTCTGCTCCATCCACTGAGCCATGCTGTGCCGTGCCGTGCCGTGCAGGGTAGAAGAGTTATTTTCAGACACCTGGCATGAAAGGAATGTTTAGCCCAAGTCGTCTACCAGTAAGATCTGTCGCCACTGCTGGTGTCATTCATTATTATTAATAGAGATAAACAAAGCGTGTGCAGGTCTGTTAGACAAAACAAAAACAAAAAAAAGACTTTTCTCGAGAGGTTAATGAGCTCTACGGCTCCACTCTCTCCAGAAAATACAGTTTTATGCACATGTAACGTAAAATTAGGTTTTTCCACATAGTAGTCACCTTTTGGAGGTTCAACACCATTAAAACTGGTCTATCGATCAAAATTAAGTACATGTGTAACTGATGAGTGAAGGCTTAATTCACCCCTCCTCTCTCTCTTCCCCTCACAGCTCGCACAGCCGCGCCCATGAAGACGGCGCCCCCTGGCTCCAAGACACTGAAGCTGCTGTCCTCTCTGAGCCACGTGCCCGCCCTGACCGTGGAGAGCCCGGCTCAGCACACCGCCCCGCTGTACGAGAGCGAAGAGCTGTAGAACCCGCACACACACACACACACACACACACACACACACCCTCCCTCCTCCCACACCTCAGTCACATTTTCAGATCTCACACATGTCCGGAGGGCCGGAGTCAGATAATCATTGTTTGGTACAGAATACAGAGTAACAGCACTGCAGCAGACGAGGACTCATGTCAGAGTACTTCTGAGGCCAAGCAAGGCCAGGCCAGGGTTCATTAATGGTTGTGTTATTGCACAAGGCTGATTATAGTTTAACTTCAGATTACTTGAACGAAACAAGTTGTACATTTTCAAGATTGCAGAAACTTTGTCTTCACTGGAAAAACTTTAAATTACTCAAAACATGTTAAGAAAGAGAAATGTTTCGATAGTCATGTGCCTTCTGATGGAAATAACCCCACGTCATGTTATCGATCTGCTGCTCTTGGTGTTTTTCCTGTTCCTGTTCGTCGTCTGATACCTTTCTGTCTCTTCATCTGCCCGTTCTGGTCTGCCCTCAGCAAAATGGTGTGTGTGCGTAGGTCATGGATGTATTAATAGAGCTGGGTACGGCGTGTCAGAGTCAGCCCCTGGCTGCCAAACCGCAATCCTCTGGTCCTAGAAACCATTTTGTCCACCGCAGAAAAGTGCTGACGTCACAAGGGTCACTTATCACTACTTGTTATTGAGCTCTCTCTCTCTCGGTGCACGCTGGGTAAGCGCCTTTCATTTGGAATAACTGTGCCTAGATTAACTACAGCACCAACACCTATCAACTGCACTTTAATCTCGACAGCCGTCTGCCCGTCACTCGTCTCCTCCAGCTTGTGGCTGAAGAAGGAAGATTTTTGTGTTTGAGCGTCTGAATTTAAATGTTTGTCCCAGAATTCGATTTCCTGTCGCCTCTGCTGACGTGTGTCTGTAAAGTTAAATAAACTGGAATCAGATTTTTTAAACTAAACCTCCCCCCGTCACCTCTCAGACTCTCCTTATAAATTCAGCCTTGTGTCTTTTTAAAATCAGTTTCTAAAATACGGTGTACGTGAATTAAGCTATTTATTTGAAGTTATTAGTTATCAGTGTTGGGACTCTCTTGGCCCTCAGAAAGCTCAAACCAGAGGTGTGGACAAGTTGGACAAAAAACAAAAAACAGGCTGTCATCCTGATACCGGTTTCTACAACTGAACACGAACTCTGATCTGCACTCAACACTCAGACATAACTTACTTAGAAAAGTTGACATCGCATCTGCAGTGCAGATAAGACTTTAACACTTCACTCAAGAGGAAATCAACATTTTGTTTCTTTCATTCACTCGGGAGTGTTCAGTTGAAGTAAACGGTGTCAGTATATCAGCCTGTAGCCCAGGTTTGCCAAACTCTCCCATTTCCTGACCGGAGCCTTACAGAATAATCCATCAAAAAGAGGCTTGATCTGCCGGCTTACCTTGGAAACTGCTAGTTGTTACTGCCAGACATAAACTCATTTCACAAATTAAAAACCTGGTATTTTTGGCTGGATCTGCATGCAAACTGAAAATCTGGTATTTAACCCCGTGTGGCCATAAACTCTGATGTTTGGATCAAACTGGGTTAAACGCTGGATTTGCTTGAAGCAGAGTAGTTTTGGTAAGTTAGGTCCTTTCTGTTGAGATTTGAATCTGCAGGTATTAAGTGTGTATTCTCCTGAAGTACTGTTTGTTGTGTAAGAACTTCTACATATCACTGGATGAATGAGGAATAAAGTTCATGTGACTTTATCTTTGCCTCCTGTGTGTATACTGTTATTTGGACTGTGGTCTTCATAGACCTGCTCAGGAAACCCCTCTGTGATGTGTCACCCTCTAGTGGTCAAACCATGTTTATTTGTTATGTTATGCACGTTTTATTATTACATACACACGTGTGATTCATTTGGTTATTTTTATTAAAAACAGAAGTAGACAACGATATCAAAAAAATCACGTTTTCCGGCTAAAAGAGGACCGCAGGCGTCAGGCGGTACAGTTTTCCTTCTGTGGCTCCAAACACCCCGTGACGTACACCTGTAATGAGCCTGTTGTAGGAGCAGCACTAACATCTGAGTCAACTTCCTGCTTCAGTACAAAAACTACCACCGTGGTCCTCCTCTACATTATGAACAAACTCACAGTTGATACATTTATACATGTGTGTACAGGAAAGAGCGGAGAAAGGAATGAAAACCTGTTTGGATCAGCCTCACTTACAGAACAACATAGAGTTCATACGGCAGGCGATATGAAGGTGCCACGCTCGACTTCTCAGAGCTGTAAGGCACGTGGAAAAAAAATAAGATCAATGTGTGATGAATGGATCCTGACAGGCACTTGAACAGCTTCTTATATGGACGAGTCTTAAATCAAAAACTGTGTGGTGGGAAGTGTTTTTTTTTTTCTTCATCAAGTGCCTTCACGTGTACACTGACTGTCACACAGGGGTCCAAACTAACTGCTCTTACATCTCAGGGGTTGTTTAGGCTGTAACTAAAAAAATGACTCAAATACTGCAGATGACATTCTCCTCTTTCAAAAGTCAAACACATTTCAATAGTAAGATAACAAACAAGACGAGTGGAAAAAAATGTAACAAAAAAAATTAATCAAAATGGACATATTTGACTGTTCATGTGTGCGTACAGTTTGTTTTTCAGCCCTGACTCTAGGTGATGCCGTTCACAACAAGACAGCTGATACACTCTGTGCATGTCTCAGTGTTCAGCGAGTACATACAGCAGTCTGGCCTCAACATGTGGCGACTGAAAAGAACTAAACAGAAATGGAAATACTGCTGTGTGTGGACGTGCGCTCGCTCAGTGACACTATATACAAGGCTCTGGTGCTAACGTCACGTCTGTCCTGATGGTGGTCAAACTGTGATATCAGTGGCTGATTGAGAACCTACAGAGAAAAAAGCTGAACTGAGTCCCGTCAGTCCTGTTTCTGTTGAATCTGCAGTGAGGACGTGATGTTTAGATACGGTGGTCGAAAAAAAAAGTTCCTCTCGTCCTCGTGGGTCAAATTTCTACGTCGCTCTCTTTGTCGTTGTCGTGATCGCCGTCGTAGAACTCATTGGCTGCCTCCGGCCTGAGGGAGTGAGGAAGTGACAGCCAAGTTAGATACACCAACAACTCACGAATATGAAATATTTTAGCTCCGGCTCGTCGTCTGACTGTTACGGACCTGGTGTAGTTTTCCTCGCCTCCTCTCTCGTCGGGGTCGGGCTCGTCGGTGCGTTCGTAGCTCAGCATGTCGGACGGTACGTCGTGGATCTGGACGCTGGGCGCGTGGTTCAGCATCTTCAAGTTCTCAAACACCGTCTGACGGATCTGCTCCAGGTACTGCACCGACATGTACACAGTTACAGACCTTTGCTGAATGAATTTATGTGATTCGTGACATCGACGCTTGTCCTGCAGACACTCTGAGGTGCTTTTAGAAGCCTGTCAGTGGTGTATAATAAATGTGGAGTTGTGTTTCACCTGTCTGGAGTTCTGGTTTTCTATCCTGGTGCTGACGTCAGGGTGCAGCGTGAAGTCTGGAGCAAAGTACTCAAAATACTCTGCAGAGGACAGAAACAAGAGGATGAGGATTCTCACACAAGTCACTTCTCTTCCAACAGATGGCGCCGGAAATAAAAAATTGCTCAGTAAATGCATTTTGTTTCGAGGCGCAGGATAAAAAACTCACCGCTATAAGGCAGCTCGTCACTGATGGATTCATCCAATAGCAGAGACGTCTCAAAGGTCCTACGATCATAACAAAGCAGCTGTTACTTTAAATAACAAATCCAAGACTAAACTCAGAACACGCAACCTCCGTCACCTCTTGATCATTAACACCACGATGTGTGTGTGTGTGTGTTGGACTTACCAGCAGCGAGCCACGTTCCTCACCGTGTACCCTCCTCCTCCCAGGACGAGCAGAGGAATCTTAAAACTCTTCACGAACTCCACGCACTCACTGGAAGACAGGAAGGAAAGGACTGACATCGTAAACATGATCTGATCGAATGAGTCAGGTAACACGTTTTTAAAAGAGAAGTCGGTCTCACCCGTGTCCTCGTATGCTGAGGTTGAAGCAGCCCAGTCGGTCACAGCCCAGAGAATCTGCTCCACACTGGAAGGAGAACAACAACGATTGACCCTGATCGCTCTAAAACTGAAGCATGTGTCGACCTCCTCACACACATGTGGACCACATGATCCATTAGCTGAGATGACAAGTGTTAATTAAACAGATGAGGGCTGCATTAGAGATCCACAATCACTCACTGACCTGTAGAACGATGCAGGTCGGCTGGTAAAAGTCCACCACCTGTTTAATAACGGGCTGGAACAGCTGCCTGTAGCCTGAAACACACACACACACAACATGTTGGTTGTTGCGGCTGACAGAGTCAACAACAACATAATAACAATAATAATCAATAATAAACTTTGTGCAGGAAGTGAGCTCACTCTGGTCATCGATGCCATCTCTGAGAGGAACATTGAGGCAGTAGTACCGACCGCTCTCTGCTCCCACCTCATACATGTCACCTGCAGCAATCACACACACACACGGTTTTAAAACACACCTGTACAGCGACAACACAGTCAGAACTTAAGACTGTGTTAAAGCAGCTCAGATCACACAGTTCCCTTTGCAGCACTTTAAAAAGGTGTAAGAAAGGTGTATGCTTCTGAGTAAAACTTCCTCCCTTAAAAAATGCTGCATGTTTGACAGTCGCTGATCGAGAAGGAACTCGCAACACGGCAACTGCAAGTTCATCATTAATCATCTGCACCTTCTTGTAAATTCAGCATTAGATTCTAAACATTAAGTTGTTTCTTCTTTACTTGTAAAAAACTGCGTCTTTCTTACCAACATTTAGCAGCTGCTTGAATGAACTGTTTCAACTGATTTCAGCATTTACAAAATGTAGAAAATTCATCCAAACAAAATACAATTTTACAGTTAACAATAACTAATATAGGCTACTTTTTAAGAGAAAGCCAGACTCCATGAAAACATCTATGAAAGCAAACTTTTACAAACTTTGTAAAACTGTTTTTCTAGAGATCATTCTTATTTATTTCAACCTCATTATAAGTTCAGTAAATGTTGAGCACCCAGTTAGAAACAATAAAGAATCTGGTCTTTGCAAACTGAAACAATGCACATGTCTATTTGCATATAAAGCAGGGAAGTGTTCACTCGAGATGCATGTGGAGACACATGCTAATGCAAAGTGTGAACAAGCAGAACATATTAGACTTTTAGAATCTGTGCATAAATGTGCTTGAAGCAGCTCGTACCTGTTCCTGGGAAAAAGTAGTTCCCGTATTTGTGGAAGGACACAGTCATGACGCGGTCGGTCAGGTAAAAGGCTTCCTGTACGCCGTCACCATGGTGAATGTCTATGTCGATGTATAGAACCCTGGGGTGGTATCTGTAACACAATCACGGTTGTAAAGAAAGAAACAGACGGAGCAGACACTCGATGAAGGAGATTCAGGTCTCGTCTTACTTGAGCAGCTCCAGTATGCTGATGACGATGTCATTGACGTAACAAAACCCAGAGGCCTGCAAACACACAAAATGTATTTTAGTGCTTTAAACGTTCACCGCTTAAGGGAATGACACCGATACACGGGACTTTGTTCTGACCTCAAATTTTTTGGCGTGATGCAAACCTCCGGCCCAGTTGATGGCGATGTCACAGATCTGGAAAATATATCAATATAAAAAAGGTTACAATCACAATACTCACAATATAATAATGTAATACTGAGCGGTCAGTGCTGCAGCCGTGCTGCTGCTGTTTCAGTTCAACGCCACGTGAGAGTGTCCAGTGATTTAGATAAACACGTTCATCAAACCACGGAGCGGGTCAGGAAGTTAACGTGCCCAAAGCATGTTTCTGTGACAGCTTAAAGGCACAGATCACTGATTTTCAACACTGTGTGTTTTGTGTGTGTGTGTTACCTTGTGGTTGAGCTGTGTTGCTCCCTGTAAAGAGGCTCCAGTGTATCTTGAGCAAAACTCAAAAAGACCCGGAAACACAGGACTGCGAACGAAAAGGCACAGACAAAATATTTTTATGGTGTTCACTGATGTTTCAGGGGACAAAGAAGAGCAGTTCAAATGTCCTGGATACGAAGAAGCTGATATTATTGTTTTTTTTATGAGAAAAAAACTGGAATACTCACCAGTCGTCTCCGACGTTGAAGGTGTTGAGGCTCTTGGTGAAGCCCTGCATGTTGTTGGGGCTGACCTTCTGCAGGAAGTCGATGTAGTCTTCAGAGTGGAACCGACACATGTCGTGCTGAGACGCTTTGTACGGTTTAAACACCTAAAAAAAGAAGAGAAAACTTCAGAAAGTACAGGATGAAACTTTGCATTTGTTTTTTTCCCACTTAAGCATCAGTGGAGGAACAGCGTCTGTCTGTACTGCTCACCATCATCTTCTTGTAGAGTCCATAGTGCAACACCAGACTGTGTGTCAGAGACAAACGGTGAGGCTTCATGGGATGACCAGCACCTGGCAAACACAGACAGTTCACACATTATAACACAGATACATCACTGTTGGAGAGCAGACTGTGGTGGGCGGACCTCCGAGGAAAAATTCTAAAGTTAGATTTATCAATCTGGTGAACTCAAAAGCAAAAATATCCCTCCACATTTTCAAATATGAAATACTACATATACCATGACATAGCTGAATACTTCATGGTATTACTGAGGGTTCTACAATCACCTGCCGCAGGGAGTAATTTCAGATGAGATCCATTTGATGCCTCTTTTTTTAGTGTTTCGTCACACACCGTTTTAATCGGCTCACCTAACTTTTTAACAAGCTGCTTTTACGAATCACTGCGAGTGTGATTCGGGTGGAGAAACTTTGCAGCTGTTCTGGTCTTGTGGTCAAACCTCGAGCTTAACACACCTTTCCTCTCCTCATTTCTGTCTGCCGAGTATCCCACACAGGTTTTTGCTCTCTGACGTGACACCGTATAACAACTTACTGAACCGTCTCTGAGACGACATCCACAGAAATCTGTTTTTAATTCGTTAAAGTTAAGTGACTTAAGTGAAATAAGTCACCTACATTGTTCATACTGTTTATATTTAGATCTACACAGTTTATATCTTTTTAGATTTGCCATATTTTTCTTAGAAATCTTTAAACTTAAATATATTTATTATTTATTTCATTTTATTATATTTTTTTTATTCATGTCATTTGCTGTTTGCACCCAGGGATATGAGGGAAACGCTATTTCAATTATCTGTAGCATTGACAATAAGGTTGACTTGACTTGATATTGTATGACCAGACCGTTATAAAAATTAGGATTATACTGGGGTTCAGGTGTTTTAATTCATATAGTGTATGTGTATCCTGTCTTTTGCATGTCATGTGCACTTCCCTAATTTGGCCTGTGATTTACTGAGGCTGGCAGGGAGAGATAATTATAAAAATAGTACAAGAACAGGAGAGACAGGTTAGGGAAGTATCATTTGGATATGAGTCATAATGCTCATTACTGAGCAGAAAACCAAAAAAGGACGTTATGATTATTATCTGTATCAGGTGGGAGGTGTCCGAGACAGCCCATTTTTAAAAATGTATAAGAACCAACTGTTAGAGCTCCTCGAGGAGCCTTTTCTCTGTAACCCCTTTTGTGTGTTGCACTGGTAAATGCTCCTTCTTGTACAAGAATAATAAATCCAACTTAAACGTTGATACTTTGAAGCCAGTCTTCCTTATTCAAGAGTTTCTCTTTAAAATTCCCATAACAGATATAGATAGATAGTGTTACAAAAATTAGGATTATACTGGGGTTAAGGTGTTCGGGAGACATTATAAATCAGTAGTTTAAGAACAGTACCATTTGGATATGAAACATAATGCTCATTACTGAGCAGAAAACCAAAAAAGTATGTTATGATTATTATCTGTATCAGGTGGGAGACAGCCCTTTTTACAAAAATGTATAAGAACCAGCGGTTAGAGCTCCTCGAGGAGCCTTTTCCCTGTAACCTCTTTTGTGTGTCGCACTGTTAAAAGCTCCTTCTTGTACAATTTAACTTAAACTTTGATACTTTGAATCTAGTCTTCCTTATTCAAGAGCCATAACACACACTTGGCACATTAATAAATGATAAACAAACTTTTAATTAAAGACAATAATCAATTTGCATTAACAGCACCCTGCATGTTTGCATGCTTTGCTTGATCTTGAAGGTCCGGTGTGGTTACAATAAACTATTTCACTATCGGAAAATGACATATGGTTACCTTTCAAGTGTCTAAACACAGTAAATAATAGTGTAATTATGTGTAATAATCACAAAGTGACATTTAAAGACATTAAAGCTGCTGCAGGACAGATAACGGTCGGTAGCATTAGCCGGCTAAACGAGCCGGATCCTTTTCTACAGATTTTAGCGACAAATATATTTTTTAAAAACTTAAAAGCAGCTCAGATTATCTCTAAAATGCACTAAGAGATAATGAATGCATTAAAAAATTATGTAGATATCAAAACAAACCCGCGGCTGTTAGCACGTAGCTTAGCTTTAGGCCTTTGTAAGCCAAACTCACCGTAATGAAAGTTTCCCACGTCCGGGTCGTAGAAATAAGAAGTTCTGTTGGTCATCGTGGACGAGGTGAGTTCAGGCTTTAACTCTTTATTAAACTAGGACAGTTCCCGCGGATTTAAAACACATTAAACACATTTTATTTCTTTCAATTAGCAGACAGCCGCCATGGTAAACACCGACTCTGTCATCACACACGGACGGGAGAGACGGAGAGGGGCGGGGCGGGGGAGGCACAGGGGTGTTCAAAGTGTGGCCCGCGGCCCAATCTCTGGACTTCTTCTTCTGGACTTCTTTACTACTTCCTTTTTTCTTTTTAAATTATTTTAATTAACCCAGTTAAAGTTCCCTTCCCTAGATCTCCCACATTAACACTCCAAAACTCTTCTCCACTGTTCCTGTCTTCGTCATCTCTTCCTCTCCCTTTCATAACAATCACATGCTCCACTGTCTCTCTCTCCACATCTACACCGAACAGTTTTCCTAATAATATATTGAGTGACTCTTGATCACCTGCTCTGCTCTGCTACCTCTCCTACTACACCTTGTGATTTATATAGATGTCTCCCCTTATTCCTGGTTCTTCCACTGTTGTTTCCATTTATTAATTATTTCTTTCCATATTAAACTTTTTCCTTCTGCCTTTGATCATTTTATTTTAATTTCCACCTTCTCTTTCTTTACAGCCTCCTTAGCAATTGTATCTGCTTTTTCATTGAGCTGATACCCACATGAACATTATCTCCCTCCCCTGCTGTGTTAATCTGGATGTTTTTAACAGTATTTCATATAATATCATATAACATCTCTAGAAAGCAGATTAAATTAAAACGTTATCTCATTGACACAAGAAAACGTAGAAAAGAAAATGAATGTATGCATGACCGTTTAGGGCTTCCATAGGATTAAGACTATGGAAATAGTGATTTGCTATTAAGTATGAAAAAAAGTAAATTTTATGTCAGCATCTGGAATTTGTTCACATTTTAACACATTTTAAGTTCATTTGTGTGTCATGATAAATTAACATTGTTCCCATTTATAGTTTTGTTGCATTTTACCAAATATACATTGGGGTTGTTCATGATGGATGTCAGTTTTGTTTAGCTCCAGTTTAATATGATATAATAGAACAGATACTTTATTTTGAGGTTTTTTTTTAAACATGCATTTTACCTGAAATACAACCAGACACACACACAACGTTCATAGACATGCAAATGTGGAGACATGGTGGAGCGAACAGCAGCGACACTTAGTGGCGGGAGCAGTTAGGGGTTCGGTACCTTGAGGTGAACTGGCACCTCTCCAGCTACCAGCCCACCATCCATACTTAGGTCTATTCAAGACTTGAGCCGGCCACCTTCCAGTCCCTACAGACTGAGCTACGAGTGCGACCCAGGTTGATTTAATTCAATGAATGAATGAATGTGATGCACAGTCAAATATACAATCTGTTTTTACTCTTTACAGTAATATCTCTTTTTTTTACTCTACATCGTCATAGGTGTAGAGGGAGGCGTAGAACTCATCTTCAGCCGGTGTGCTGTCCACATGGCTGACTTTGACTTTCTGGGCGACAGGCATGCATCTTGGCATGAGCTTTCTCACATTCTGAAAAAAATAAATACATTTTCACTTAGAGATCTCATATCAGGAAACTGTGAGCTCCTGTTAATTTACTGCCGATGTGAAGTTTACTATTAGCAAAATACAAATATAAAAGGATGTTATGAAGCAATAATAAGCAAATGACTTACTACTTTCTTGGAGTCAGCGAGGGATCTCTCTAAGTACCTCCTCATCCTTTCCTTCTGTTTCTCTCTCTGCTCGACCAGTTTTTCTTCACGCTGTCTGTGATATGAAGAGAGGAGATTTTTAAATAACGTTAAGTTTGGAAGGAATATAACATACTCTCTGTGGAAAGGCCAGTGATCCCTGTTGAAGTGAGGAGACTTACCTGGTCCTCTTCTCACTGTCCTTGATCTTCTTCATCATCTCTAAGCTTTCTCCAGGAATGCCATCAAGGCTCTCCAGTAGTGAAGACATATGGTTTTCAATATTGGCCAGCTTCTCCACGGTGTTGAGGTTGGTCAGCCTTTCATCCACGCAGGAGCCATGGACCTCGGCCACCTTCTCGCCCAGAGCATCCAACATAACATCCTGCAATGAAGGGATGGAAGGGGGATGATTTCTGAGTGTTCTTTAGCACTCAGGTTGTATTCAGACACGTTCTGCTTCCTTACCTGGTCTTCTGTGTTCAATGAGATGTGGAGCTGAACCATCAGTTTGAGCTTGACGCCTCTTGACTTCTCTTTGTCGATTCTCTGTTTCATGTCGTTTATCTGCAGTGTCATCTGCTCTTCATCCTTTTGACTTCAGATGGAAAAGATTCAGTATCAGTATGGATGTGTGACAGAGGAGAGGATATGGAGTAAATCGTGTACAGGAAAAGAAACAAGTGTAATAATCGCCCAAGTAAAAACATTTGATCTGTCTGTTGACTATAGGAACGAAACTGGCTTTAACATTGAGTGAATCAACAAGCTGCTCATTTTCAAACAAGAGCCTTCCACCCATGATGCTTACATCTTTTTCCTGGTTATCTCCAGGGACTGCTGGAGCTCTTCCAGTGTTTCTTCCACCCTCGTAGAGTTCTGAATCAAGGACAAGTTCTGCTCCGTCAGCTCTGTCACCAGATCCAGTAGCTGCTGGGGATTAGTGAAGTACAGCTCTGGCTCATCCTGCAGTAGTGACAGACAAGGTGGGGTAAGACAGAAACACTGTGGGCTGAACACAGAAAAATAAAATTCAAAACGAGAGTTTAGATCTTGTTTAGTCGAGTTTTCAGTTTGGGAAAACCTACCTCATATTCTGAGCTGTCACTATCCGGTTTAGAGTCTATGATCCTGAAGGGCCAAAGAAAGAGTTTGGAGTGAGGTTTCAGCAGCAGCATGAACATAAATTAATTCAATGTGTCAGTGTGTGTGTGTATGAATGTCAGAGATAACTACTGTGGAGGGTTGGGTGTGTTTTGTCCTTACCGTGTGTCGCTGTCAGCTGAGGACTGCCTGGTCTCTCTGACGGAGGGCAGCTCTCTACCTGGACTGGAATCTTTATTTTCCACACCTGTGCACACATTTCACACGTCAATCAAAGTTTAAAGTAAAAACAACAATATCGGGACATTAACCAGTCACCCTGGTCCTCAAAATATATTTAATGTTGATTTACTTGCTTTTAAATTGTACCAAGTACTTGCCGTTCCCAGTAGCTGACTCCTCAGCCTCCCTGTTCTTGTCTTTAGCTTTCAAAGCCTTGGTCTTCTGGGCCTCCTGCCACTCTGGAGGAGACAACTTGAACAGGAGATCTTTGTATCTCTTGTAGTCTATCAGGGTCTCTTCAAAACGTTCCATTTCACTGTAGAAAAAGGAACTCTAGATTCAAACCCACAGGACAAAACAAATGTATTCACAGTTATTTTACACTTTCATGCACTAAAGTGTTACCCTTTTATTGTCACTATTTCAGCAGTCAGTTTCTTGATCTCAATATTCTTCTCCTGTTTGGACCTGGCCTCCTGTTCAAAACTGAGCGCAGAGAGAAGACAATCATTCTCAGTGTGACTTTTTTAAGGTCACATATCAAGTCTGTTTTCAGTAGAAGTAGAAGTAAAAGTGAGAATGAGAAAGCAGATGAGAAAGCAGCCAAACAATTCATATCTTGGCACTTCTTACAATGTTCTGGCCTCCACAGACTTCTTCTCGTTCTCCCTGAGGGATTCCTCAAAGTTAAGGTTGTCTCTCTCGATGATCTTTCCGAGCTGTTCCAGCTGGGCCTCTTCTTTTGCAATGGCTTTGTCCATCCTCATAATCTCGGACCTCTTCGTCATCAGAGATAACTGAGGGAGGGAGAATGAGGACACATGAAGCAAGAAGGCAAAGCAAGACATGTGACACATTCCATCTAACAAAGCTTGTCTATTTTTTGTTTAACATTTACAAGCTCCTCTTTTATTTCCCTCTCCCATGGTTTTTTTAGGTGTGAACAATAAAGTTTACTTTCAGTTTTTGAATGGTAACAAGGTATCATGTCTGCTTTTAACTTCCTGTAGATTTCACATGTCCATACTACTTAGTCTTAAGATACGAAAACAGAGCTGGATCGCTGCTTTTACTAATATTCACCTTCTCTTATCTAAAATCATTTACCTCCAACACTGCTTTCTGCCGTTCCATGGCCATTAAGTCATGTTTGCTTTCCTTTGTAAAGTTTTCTGTGGACAGAGGATGGACAGGAGTTAACATTTAGATTCAGCCATGGCATGCAGCACATTCGCTTCCTTTCTTTTGGGCATGCTTTGACTCTTTCTCCACCTACCTCGTTTCATCATGGCCATCTTCAGCTCATGTCTCCTGGGTGTTTCTTTAGGGAGAACCGTCCTGCTCTTGATTTGTTTTTGATTCTTCATCTTCTCCTTTCCTTCCTCCTCCTGCTCCTGCTCCTGCTCCTCCTCGTCCTCCTCTACTTGTTCTACCAGCTCTTTTGTCAGTTTGGCCATCGTTCTTGCAGTCTGGGTCTTCTTCTCATGAATTGGCAAAGCCAGGAATTTACGCATCTCCTGTGCATGGAGAACAGGGACAAACAATGTGTTTCACACACACACTGTATCATGCAGCTTATATGTAAATACACTCACACACACCAACCTCTTTTCGGTCTTGCTTTTCATTCATACTCTTGAGAAACATACTATTACTGTCTGGCACTTTGAATGGGCTCTGTCGAGTCTCCCTCCTCTTCCTCCTTGTGTCTACACACAATAAAATAAAGATAATTTGTATTTTTAGTTTAGTTTCCACTTTGTATTGAACAAATGTGCCTCTTCTTTCTCACACTGCACCTGGATTGTGTGATTTGGCAGCCCCATCAGTCTCTGAAACAGCAGTGCTGCATGAAGAAATCTCTGAGAACACATTTGTTAATAACGGTGAATAAAACATTGTGTCATATATGTGAAGCATTGCATTATAACAAATATTTACTGGGCTGTGGTGATGACATCTCTGAGGTTGCTTCTGGTATCCGGCGCTGCACTGGCTCAGGGTTTGATTTAGCTGCAGGTTACAGAAAGAATACAAACAACAAACAACAAAAAACAAAATTATTTCTAGAATTATACAAGCGAAACTGGACCTATCCCATAAGAGCATTTCCTTTTAACTTTAAACCACTTATGACCCAGATTGCAGCCTGAACATTACGAGCTGATTCTTTAGGCCTCTGTTGGGTCATGGTTCCTCATCTTTGGTACTCATACTTTTTGATTCAGCTGCTGCTTCTGCTTCAATTTCAAGACATTTTCAAGTTATTTCTACAAGGGGGCATGTTATATTGTTTACAACCTCTGATTTAGATGTGTCTGTTTCCCGTTTAAAATGTATTTGTATCAAACGTAATACGGATAATAGTGGATCTTTATGACATCATTATTTATTTCTGGGGTGGGTTTTCTGGCTTTTTGTTGTTGTTGTTGTTCACAAGATACATTGTATAGTGAAAACATACTAAGACTAAACATTGAGATAGTTCAATATATGTATGTTCTATCACTCTAGATAACACATTGTATAGTTTTGGGTTACAACAGTGTACAACTGGTTTGGAAAGGTTTGATTTATGTCGTTATTTGAATTAATTCACCCACTAATCAGCCTTGTAGAGGAACCAAATGTCAAACTTGTTCATTTTATATTGTGTTTAAATGTTCCCAAACATTATTTGTGTTTTATTTTAACATTACAACAACATAAAAATAACATAGAGCAAACTTAGGGGTTGGTAGTATTACCACATATCAGTACTTAGTGTATACATTTCTATAAACATAATGAAGCTGTCATATCTGGTGGGTACTTGAAGTAAACATGGTGCAAACACAATGTCTTGTAAAGTAGCAAACTAGTTTCTGGCTCTTTGACATACAATATCTGATTATTATTAACACGTACGTTCAGTTTTTACTGAATATTTTTTATTTATTTCCTTCTAATAAGCAACATATCAACACATCACGGTTGGAACTAGCGCAGATTTAAACTACACGTTAACATTAAGCTAAACTGTCAAACTAACGTTACAGGATATGTCTAGCTGCTGCAGCTACAGACCAGCACGAAGTCAAAACTACACATTTGTTCAGTTTGTTGTTATTAATGAACTCAACTCACCGTCTGACAACTCTTTTCTTACACGGAACAACTAGTTACCTTGAACTCATCAGCGTTTGTGTTGACTGTTGTCATGGTAACTGCTGCCTTCACGGTCACCTTGAAATCAGGACTTCTTAGTTTATGTGCATTGTATCCTCTAAAAATTACCTTTAAAGGTCCAGTGTGTAAGATTTGGAGGAATAATATTTTCAGAATAAGGCAGACGTGGAAGATTATATATCCATAACTATGTTTTCATGCATGTATAATCACCTGACAATAAGAATATTTTTTTTTATTTTTGTTACTTTAAAATGAGACTTTTATGTCTACAGTGGGAACGGGTAACTCAGTGAGTGGCCACTTGAAGTTGGCATCAGAAGTGAGTTTGTTATGGGAATTTTTTAAAGAAAACCCCTTGAATAAGGAAGACTGCTTTTAAGTGTAAGTTGAATTTATTATTCTTGTACAAGAAGCAGCGTTTAAAAGTGCAACACACAAAAGTTGTTACAGAGAAAAGGCTCCTCGAGGAGCTCTAACAGGTGGTTCTTATATTTTTTTTGAAAATGGGCTGTCTCGGGCACCTCCCCACTGATACAGATCACATCATAACATTATTTTTTTGGTTTTCTGCTCATACAGATCACATCATAACATTATTTTTTTGGTTTTCTGCTCAGTAATGAACAGTATGTTTTATATCCACATGGCACTCCCCTAACATTTCTCACCTAACCTTGTACTACTGATTTATAATTATTTTTCCCTGCCAGCCTCAGTAAATCACAGGTCAAATAAGGGAAGTGCATGAGACATGCAAAAGACAGGATACACACACTATATGAATAAAACACCTGAAACCTAGTATAATCCTAATTTTTATAACAGAGTTAATCAGTCAAGTGCCCGGTGCCATTGGTTGCAATCAGCCACTACACTGCTAGAGGCCACTAAATCATGTACACTGATCCTTTAACTAAACTAAAATGAATAGAGGGTTCTAATTTACCTTCAAGAAATAATCCTAATATAAATATAATCAAAATATTAAAGGATGTGATTTCAAAAGACACATTTGGAGTTAGATTGACCAAAGAATGTAAAAATAAAATGTCTATTTAATCAAAATAAACGAATCAAGGTCCAGTTGTTCTTGATTTATCACTGCTTGTTATGTTAAATGAAGATCTACCACTGGTTTAATAAGTACTCTTTGCCTTCATTCACTTATTATTAATAAGAAACAGTCCTTAACAGAGCTGATTTGGCATTTAAAACATATTCAAACAGCTTAGCAGCATCACAGAGAAGACAGCATGACAACTTCCTATTGGTCCACGTTGATATTTACCGTATACATCATAAAAGGAAAGTCCATAAATACAATATAACAAATTACATTTACACATATAACTCGTGAAGTCAGCAGTTAAAAGTAATCGCTAAAGTATTTCGAATAAATGATCTTCATAAGTGCTGGAGTGAGTAAATAACTGCGGTGTCTGCGGTGATGCGAGTATAAAACTGCTCTTGCGCCAGATTACCGTATTATCCGTAGCGGATGTGAGGTGGCTCCGGAGGAGCAAGCCAAAGATAAACACGTAGCCAGACGAGCTGCAGCAGGGCGAGGAGAATAAATCCGGAGAGAGAGAGAGGCGGCTGCGAAAGCAACGAAAATGGAGTAGCTGTGAACAACATAGAGAATATTTAGCAGGAAAGGGGACGGTCCGTGAGATTAACGAAGCACCGAGAGTCTTCCGCCGACATCGAGGCGGTGAGTCCCCGCAAAGTCCTGACAGCTGCACCGCTGCCAGCTAGGCTAGGCTAGGCTAACGCCAGCTAACTAACCTGATTAACAAAGCTGTCTTTGACAGTAGCCGGTCCCTGGAGGAAAACAATTATTTGCATTTAGCTTTTTTAATTATTATTATTGAGACGTAAGTAGTTCACCAGGTCTGTACGTGTTGGACACCTCTGACAAGGTTTGAGCATATTGGCTTCAATGCTAGCGAGCTAACAGCTGCTGCCTCTTCACCGGGAAGCTTAATGATTTTATTTTGAAAATAACCGAAGTTAAAGGTTAGTTAAGTTTGTTTTAATGTGTGGCTTTCATTGTGAGAGATGTATAGCAGCAGGAGAGGAGGGTGCAATAAGTGGGTGTGTACACATTGTACAGCTTACAGAAAATAATATTACAGCAGCGTTATTATAATAATTATAATAATAATAATAATAATACATTTTATTTCATAGGCGCCTTTCTGTCACCCAAGGACACCTTTACAATAAATGAGAGTAGACAGCAAATAACAAAAAACAAACAAAAATAAATCATAAAAGTATCAAATTACAAGAATACAACATTAAAAACAGGTTAAAATAGGACAGTGCAATTCAATCAGACTTGAATTGTGATATTTGGCTTTATGATCATAAAAAAAGCTGATTTGTTGTGTTTTAATGCTGTGTAGGTTCATTCAAAAGAGGGTAACAGGATATTTTACAGTGCTTGAAGTCATATTTCTGTCTTATTTTGTAATATTATTTTTATTATGGTCAATACTCTTGCAATAATAATATTATTTGTATCATGGTCACTTTCTTTGCAATATTTAAACTCTTTTTATACATCATGCCACTTTTATCCTCAGTACTTGTCTGTTTTAATGGTTGTTTTTCCTGTTTATTGTAAGTTATAGATATTTCTGTCTGTTTATTGTGTTTTTTAGCCTTTCTACTTTTTTTTCAATTCTGTAGTGTATGCTACACTTTCCTCTGCTGCTGTAACAAGTACATTTCCCTGTGGTGGGATGAATAAAGTATATGTAATCTAATCTATTCTCATTTAAAATCAGCACAAACATGTTGTCTGTGTCTGAACTGCATCGCTTCATCCGGAGCCAACTACTTAAGTTATGAAGAGACTTCTTCGGGGCGAGAAAGTGACAACACGAATTGAAACTTTATGCATTAAGCAGAAACAGAAAATAACCCTGAGACCAAACAGACACTCCTCTCTAAACAATGCCAGTCTAGGCTCCAGCCGTCCTGCAACCCTGATAAGGATAAGCTCTTACAGAAAATGGATGGATGTATTTGATGACTGTGCTTTACCCTCCAAACAGGTTAGGCTTTCTTGAGAGGGGGTGTTTCTCGTTAAAGATGATTGACAGGCCTTGAAACTTTGCAACAGCATGTAAATAATTATATGTTTTGTAGATGATTTTCTGCTCTACATATCTGTGAGTGAAATTAACCTAGCAGACTGATAATTGGCCAAACCGGCAGTGCTGCTCACTTTATTTGCATGCCACTCATCGTTCAGCTTTCACATCTTTTCTCCACAGTATCTGTAGCTGAATCCAAAAATGGTACGAGCAGCGTTGGTGACTGCCACCAGTCTGGCTTTGACTGGGGCTGTGGTGGCGCATGCTTACCTCCTCAAACACCAGTTCTACCCGACTGTGGTCTACCTCACCAAGAGCAGCCCCAGCATGGCGGTAAGAGTCTTGAGTTTTGGTGTAAAGTATTCAATATTTTAACCTTATTAATATCTGTGACAGTGACATTGCAATTTCTGTTTTTTTGTTCCTGGCATCAGGTGTTGTACATTCAGGCGTTTGTGTTGGTGTTTCTGCTGGGAAAGTTCATGAGGAAGGTCTTTTTTGGACAGCTAAGAGCTGCAGAAATGGAGGTAGAGTTCTGTTTATGTTGTATCTCAGTTGTAAGTGACAACAAACGCAAACCTAACCAGGCTCTTTGTTGACGTGCAATCACATGCTTTCCTCTCTACCAACAGCATCTCATTGAACGCTCCTGGTACGCAGTGACGGAGACGTGCCTGGCTTTCACTGTGTTCAGAGATGACTTCTCCCCCCGCTTTGTCGCCCTCTTCACCCTCCTGCTCTTCCTTAAGTGCTTCCACTGGCTGGCTGAGGACCGTGTAGACTTTGTGAGTAACATCTGTTGAACAAACAGTTGAGCAAACATTGTCGTTTGACAGCTTGCAACTGTTCTCCTGTTATCACATAAATAATGTTTGTTTTTTTTTGTCAGATGGAACGGAGTCCAAACATATCTTGGCTTTTTCACATGAGAGTGTTATGTAAGTACACTTTCTCATTCGGCCACGTCAGAAATCTTCCCACTCCCCCATGTGTGGCCTTTTTTTTTTCTTTACTTCCCCTCCCTCTGTCTTTTTCTGTTGCTTCCACTTGTGAAACTAGACCAAATTAAACTTTATGCAAATCATTGATGTTTACAGATGAGGCCAGGTGCACCACGGTTTATTGACAGGGCGGTTGACATTAACAGACCATGACGCTACTACAAAATCCACTCCATCACTTCAATCTGTATTCAGTGTTTTTTGTCTTTTTATTTCCTGCAGCTCTCATGGGACTCCTGGGTGTCCTGGACTTCCTGTTTGTTAACCATGCCTGTCACAGCATCATTACCCGAGGAGCCTCGGTCCAGCTCGTTTTTGGATTTGAGGTTTGTCATAGTTCAGTTTTAAGCTAAATCTGAGCTGGCCAAGATTGTTTCCGGGAGTTGAGGAAGATTCTTGTCCTTGATTTAGCACACATGGCACTTTTCTCCTCTTGTGGCAATAATTAACACTCTTATGGTCCTAAGGACATTTTGTGCCATTCAGTTATTTAAAATTTTCAAGCCATTTTGTCTGTGTTGAATTAATATAGCTCATACATATAGCTAAACTATACAAATTTGTTCCCAATTGCAGAAATTGTCCAATAGAAAATGCCATATTTGATCACACCTTTAGCTTAACATAGAGTAATACATTCCTTTATGTTAAGATGTCATTCTGGACGACTAGCTTTCAATTTTTAAGTTTTATGCTTGTCCACCAGACAGTGCTACTTTTTCCCATTCAAAGTGTGCAGCAAATTCTTCTCTGCCTTGCTACTGAAATGATAAGTGTGTCTCTCTGTTGATGTTGGATAATGGTGTGTTTGTCCGTGTTAAATACTCCTTGAAATGTATTTTATGGATTTTTTTTTTCTTTAAAGGGTTTTCTTTAAAAACCCCCAAATATGATTTAATTATTAAACTTGTTTTAAAAGATTGACTCATTTAAAGTGGGAAAAAAGGCATTTTTTGTCATTAGGGACAAATACATTAGGATATTAAACGACCTCTTCATGGTTAAAGCTCCCGAAATAACAGATCAACCTTTTATTCTACACCCAGTGTCCTTGGCGCAGTGTCCCTTTGTAAGTTAACTGAGGTCATAGACAAGAAGAACTTCTAAATGTCTCCTTTCCGCCCCCACAGTATGCCATCCTGCTGACCATGGTGCTGACGACCTTCATTAAATACCTTCTGCACACGATCGACCTGCAGAGTGAGAATCCGTGGGACAACAAGGCGGTTTATATGCTCTACACTGAGCTCTTCACAGGTATTGTAGTTCGAAATATGATGGCTGGAATAGATTTTCTATATGGAAAATAACGATGAGCGTGCAGCTCACTGGTAGCCATCCTGAAATATTCGTTTTTATTCCAGGTTTCATCAAAGTGCTCCTGTACATCGCCTTCATGACCATCATGATAAAGGTCCACACCTTCCCCCTGTTTGCCATTCGGCCCATGTATCTGGCTATGAGGTGAGCAGCTGTGTGTGTGTGATGTTGTTTTATTGTTGCTGCTTCTGCTGTACAGAGTTTTCACACAGGTCTAAACATTCAATTGATATTTTGAATTCATCTATTTTGGCTTTGGTGTTGTTGTTGTTCACCTCTCAGGCAGTTCAAGAAAGCTGTGACGGATGCTATAATGTCTCGGAGAGCCATCCGCAACATGAATACGCTGTGAGTGAAAGTTTCCTGATCGTACCAAGCTGTATTTGTTCAAATCATTATTTTGCTTCTTTTTTATAATCAAAACCATAAGTTGTGACTTGAGTTGTCGTCTCGTTTTTTTTGTGTTCAGATACCCCGATGCTACTCCTGAAGACCTGCAGGCCTCTGACAACGTCTGCATCATCTGTCGAGAGGAAATGGTCACTGGAGCCAAGAAACTGCCGTGTAATCACATTTTCCACTCCAGGTAAGTCAACCTGACTCAGCAGGAGAGATTCATGACTGCAAACAAACAAAAACAACAGCACCTGTATTTTTAAACGGTAAACAAGTCAGTGTTGTAAACTTTAAAATGCCTTGGTGATGTGGTAAAAGGTTGTTCTTGTAACGTTGTGTTACCTTCCCCTCCTTCCCTCAGCTGTCTGCGTTCCTGGTTCCAGAGGCAACAGACTTGTCCTACCTGTCGCATGGACGTCCTTCGGGCGTCTAATAACAATCAGACTCCAGCACCGGCGCAGGCACCGCCCCCTGCTCCGGCAGCCCCCGCCAACGCTCCTGCAGCCCCACCGGCCAATGGTGAGAGTCAAAACCTTGGCACGACATGACGCCTACGCACGCCCCAAATAATTTGTCATGTGGGTGTCCACAGCTGCAAAACAGAGAAGGCGGAAAAATGCCTTTGAAACAACAACAACAATGCAAAACTGCATGTTTTAGTACCTGACAGAAACAGACATGCAACCTAACAGGACTGTTTCCCTTCATGAGCTCAAAGCTACAACCTGCAGAACCTTTTAATAATTGTAACTTCAGATTGTCTGTAGAAAAATTGTAAAAGTTGCAGTCTTTTAGGAGTTTAGAGAAACTAAAGTCAGCCCTTCTCTTGCCTCATGAACACATAATCTTACTGATCATGTTGAAGTCTTTGCAGAGCACATTTGGGCCCATGTCCACAGTTTGTGAAGGATCTCTTTTGTCCCGTTTCCTCTCCAGTGGCTCCAGGCATGTTACCTGGCTTTCCTCCCGGCATCTTCCCATTCTGGGGTCCCTTCCCTGCAGTGCCTCCTCCCCCTGCTGCAGCAGTGGCAGCTCCCGGCGGTACAGACGCTCCACAAAGCAGCACAGAGGCTACACAGACGGCTGGTAAGAATGCCTCGTGCTCTCCTAGACGGAAACTATAAAAGAGGGAACGATCATTACGTCATGATACTAATATTCCAAAGAGCTGCCAGTTCTATTGAAGCTGAGGGGAGAGGAGATCACACTTAATCCCAACATAGCTGCATCGTATGACCTTTTGATGAAGGTCTACTAAATATTTAATGGTCTTTCATCAGAAACTTTTCAAAAAACATCACAACAAATCTTTAGAAAAGAATAAAGTAATCTCAGCTGTTATATAATCCCATGTGTCTTGTATCCTACTGTGTAATCTACCGGTGAACGCTGAGTCACAGTATCAAAAATTGTAGAATAGATTACATAATGTTAGCTGACAAGCTCAGAGTTGAGAGACCACAAATGGGAACGGTTTAATATTGTTTTCATCTTTCAAATTTAATGCTGATGAATGTTTTTTTTTTTTTTCCAGCTTCCAGCCAGCCCACCTCGTCGACTGCAGACGCCGCTGCAGCCGCTCCAGGAACAGGACTCCCAGGTTTCCCCTTCTCCTTCCCTCCTCCACCCTTCCCCACTGCACCATGGCTGCCCATGCCACCACCTCCTCCCTTCGGTGAGAACAAAACACTCTGTGCTGCCTCAGAGAGCAAAATGAGTACACGCTTTGGTGACTTGACACTCAAAAGATGATGGTTGCAAAAAAAAACAGAGAGACAAGGAAGTGAAAAAGTGGTGGGAGCTCCCGGTTAACCTCTTATCGGCTGTTGTGTTTCTCTTGGATTAGAATATAAATAATATTGTTCCTCTCCCAGCCTTTAAGGAAGTTACCATAGCAACAAACTATCAGGTCACACTGCAAAAGTCCCTGGCATTTCCCACACATGTACGGTCATGAATCAGCTCTAACCCTTTGAGGGTGAATCACCTGATGTGGTTGATAATGCTGAACCTCAGCAGTGCGAAGTTTATTGTGTGGTTTGTGGTTTACTCAGTAGAAAGTAATTGTGTCTTGACAGTGTGTGAAGTGGTGCAAGACTGAAATCTTAAAGCGATCCTGGCGATTAGGAGTTTAGTGTCAGAGGGCATGGCGAGTGGTGTTTGTTTCAGCAGGGCTAGTTTAACAGCTCTCCTCTCCTCCAGTGTCATCGATGCCTCCTCCTCCTCCGTCTCTGTCCCGGCTGTCAGAGGAGGAGCTGAGGGAGCTGGAGGCAGAAGGCCGACGGGGCCTCGAGGCCCGGCTCCAGTGTCTGCAGAACATTCACACCCTGCTGGACGCCGCCATGCTCAACATCCACCACTACCTCAGCACCGTCGCCACACTTGCGTAACTGAGCCCTCTCTAAGTCGCATATTCTCTTAATTTTTAACAAATGAAGCTTCTTAATTATTATTAAATCTAAATGTTGTTGTTCTCCTCCACAGTCCTCCTCGGGCTGAGGCCAGTGGGACAAACCACACTGCTTCATCTGCTGCGGCTGGCAGCAGCACGGACAGCGCCAGCCAGGCGACGGACTCTGCCAGCTGTAAGTAAACTGACAGTTCATGTCAACCATGAAGATGTTTAAATCAAAACCCTTGGACCCTGATTCTATTTTTCTCCCCCTCGTTTCCAGCTGAGCAGGCTACAGTCTCCTCTCAGCCAGCCGACTCTACATCTGCTGCCTCGGACACGGAAAGACAAGAGCTGCCTGACGAAGGAGTGGTGGTCGGGGAGGAAGACGGAGAGCCCAACGCTGCTGAGCTGAGGCGCCGTCGCCTTCGTAAGCTAGAGACGGCGACAACATCATCTTCATCATCTTCACCCCCGCCAGACAACTGATCCATGCGTTCTGACTCAGACATATAGCTCTGGACCAACGGGAACTCTGAGCTGATAAATTGTTGCTTCGGTTCCTCATTGCCTCTCGTCTTCGTGGCTCTCGCCTTCCACAGGCTCAGGTTTTCGAACTGTGTCGAGTTGGACTCAGGCTACCGGGAGATGCAATGATCTTTACCGCTTATCTGGACTGTTTCTGTGTCAGAAAGCAATAGCACGGCTTCTTCTTTCTGTTTTTTTTTCTCCCCCCTACCTCCCCCAAGAATGACTACTGCAATAAGAGTACTGCAGGTGTTTAGGTGTTCGTAAGTTTAATCAGACTGAGGAGGAATTCTCAATTCAAACACACTTTATTTGGTCAATGTGAGACAGACGGTGTGTGGATTTGTGTTTAGTAGTTTTACTGTCGGTGAGGTCTTTGCCTGCACTTTGATTTTCGTTTAATTTCAGCTTCAGTGTAAAGGTGATCCCACTCACCGCGTCAACATGTTACACGGCACCTGGATCCGGCAAATTCAAATCAAGGGGGAGCCGATCGACTGCTCTGGCTTTGGCTTTTCTTTTTTTCTTTAACGTTCATCACCCTTCTGTTGCCACCGCAGACGTTGTAACATACTGATTTATTTGAATGTGTACATACTGTATAAAGAGTTTTAATAGGATGATCTGTACATAATGCAGAATAAACCGTTCCACTGAAACGGCAGCGGCACAACGCGTGTTTGCGTGAACATCATTCAAATAAAGCAAATGAGATGAAGACACGTGAAGCGTTTAATGAACAGGATGTTTTTAGATTTAGCTTCTTATGTCCGGTAAACGCAACATCTCGACATGAAACTGCAGATAATCTCTCAGCAGTTTTCATGTCTGCTTGTTGTGTCATTGTTCAGTAATGCTCCATCTTATAGATCTGTCATTTTTCAATAGTTTCCCAGGATGGAAATTGTGATATATATATATATATAGGATGAAATATTTGAATACTAATTATTGCCAAAATAGGATTTACCTTTAAATTAAAGTTCTCTCTAAACCCAAGTAAATTTAAATTCTGTGTTCATTTATTAGTGAGAACTTTATTCCCCATATGTTTGATTTTTTTTTTCTTCTTAATGTACCAATCAGTTATTTTTAGTTTCATAAGTTATGGGTGTGGAGCTTGCACGTTCTCCCCGTGCCTTTGTCCAAAGACGCCTAACAGGTCAATTGGTGACGCTTAATTGGCTGTAGGTGTGAGTGTGAATAGCTGATTGTCTCTGTGTGCCCGGTGATGAGCTGGTGACCTGTCCACTGTCAGCTGTGATTGGCTCCAGCCGGCCGTGACCCTGATAAAGATGAATGGATAGTACTGAATTACATCTCTTACTCTTTGTTGGAAGCTAAACTTGGAAACAATACAGAAATCACAAACGTGTAAAATAATCTAAAACCAGTAATAATAAAAGTAGACTTGAAGTTCAACGAATAAAACATTTAAAAATCTAAAAACAGTCGTCACTTAGTAAGTACAGTTTGTTGTAAATGCTTTGGCGACACAACACTCTTTCCCTGCATACCTTTTCTGCATAGCAACAGGCTAGGCAAGCTCATTTGGATGTTTTTATTGGTTTGTTGTTTACACAGTAAATATCAGTCATGTGGAAAAGTCAAAGTCACGGGTGAGTGACTCACTGTGAGGAAGCCTGCGTCCAGTAAAAACATAAAAGAGGAATAAAATTTGATTTTTTTTCAGTACAATGAAAAGGTAGTTATAAAATAAGTTAAACTTACATCAAAACACAATTACACAGGAAAAATCAACAAAGTTTTGAAAACTGCAAACGTGACACGCAAAAAATCAAAAGCAAAGCGGACGTTGGCCTGAAAAGAAGCTTAAAAATATAAACCATCATTCAACTTTATGAAACCTAAATGCAGTCATGTTTAGGTCTGACAGTAGAAAAGAGAACCTGCTGGTGTGGAATCATTTAATAAAGGCGTCCTAAGACTTTACCGAACACCAAAAGAAACATGATCATTCATATTTTCAGCAGCGACTGCTGTTACCGGGGGTTACCACATGCTGCAATCTTATAAGCTATGTTAAGGGATACTAATGAAGTTACTAATGAATGATTTTTAATCAACAACGAGATGATGACTTATTTAAAAGCAGCTAACAAACTGTGACTATGTCAGTTTAACCTTCACAAGGAGCTCACCAAGCACAATATTTGGTCGTTTATTTTGGTCGACTGCCAAGCCTTTTCCCGCCAAGTCTGTTCCCTTTTTTGAGCTGAGAAAGATTTAAATATATATTTTCTCTGATCCAAAACTTCAAGGTGCAAAAATTCACTGTTTGGTGGCGACTTCCTGAGTTTTTCAGTGCAAAAAAAATGCTGACAGAGGGGGGAGTTATTTTGGGCTGGTGGTTGTGTGCGGTTTGTCATTGAGATGAACCACATTGAGGACACGGTGGTCCTGATAGCGGTGAGTGGGGAGGAGTGAGGGAGGAGTGAGGGTTAGTTCTGGGGGGTGGAGTAGAGTGAGTGGTGCTGGAGGTTCTGGTTCGGAATATTGCTGGCAAACAGGAGTGGAGCGGTCTCTGAACCGTACCAGCTGAAAGAGAACGAGAAGAGCAACAGATGACAGCTGTCAGACAAAAGCACTTCATTAATCTGCTCCAGGCATATCAGATTAAGATATATATTCTAAAACCTGCATGAAGTAACAACCCGGAGGAGCTTTTTTCAATCAGCGATCAATCTGCCAACTATTTTCTCGACTCGTTTGGTCTGTAAAATGTTCATCATCATGTCTTCAAATGTCTTGTTTTGTCCAAAAACCCCCAAAATATTCAATTTACGATGATATAACATTACACCTGAAACAATGAATCGATTAATCAGCCAATGGGGAAATAATCTGCAACAGTTTTGATTAATCAGTTAATTGTTTCAGACATTTGTTGAGCAAGACTGACAAATACATTCCTGGTTGCATCTTTTCTATAATAGTTAAGTGACTCTTGGTTACACAAAACAAGCCATTTAAACTCTAAGAAACTGTGATGGTCATATTTTTTTCATATTATTGTATCTGTACACTGCATGTGAGTCTAATATGATGTTAATTACCTCGCCTGTGAATGTGAACTGCGTGCCCACGGAACAGGTGCATCCTCATCGCTACCTTGAGGGTCATCGAAGAAATACGGCCGAGGTAGGACCCTGTTGCTGATGGCCATGCTGCTGCTCTGTGAGAATCAGAAACAGGTTGACGTCACTTTACACATCCTGCGTCATGTTTCTTTTTTTTTTAATGTCCGTATTTAGCTTGGTGCACAGTTTGTGTCCTGAATACCTCTTGAGTCGGCCGGCGAACTCTGAAGATGAGGATGAGCAAACTGGTCGGGAGCAGCTCCCATATGAAGAGGATGATGCCGAAGGCCAGGTATCCTCTGTCACCCAGTTCATTACGCAAGTCAGCCTACAGGCACACACACACACACATTGTTATCTCTTAGTTTACTGGCATTTTACAACCTCGTCACGATGCTCTGAGATATGAAAATACTGACAACCATTACTGCTGCCTTGAACGGCGTTGGCTGAGTGCGCTTCAACTCGTAAATACCTGGTCAGAGACGTTGTACCAGTCAAAGTTGAATGACTCCACTCGTTGGGTTTGAGACAGGATGAGGACTGTCAGGTTGTAACAGCCTCGACTGGCAAACAACAAGATCACTCCAGCTCCCAGTGCGGCCGTACGCCACACTGTGGTCCCCTGGTCACATAAAAAAATAAATAAGAAGGAAGAGTTGGCATCAGAATTACAGAGGAGGGTAGGAAGCAGATTATATTTAAGGGCGGATTTGTACCTCCTTGCATAAAGTCACATTAATAAAAGAATGACTGTAACAGATGCAACAGATGCTGAGATATCCCGACCTTAAGGTTCCTACAATTCCCATAATGCGACTCAATATAAACCTTCATTTGACAGATGTGTTTTAAGCTTCAGACTTTGCAATGCTGTTATAAATGTGTAGTCAAGCCCAAGCTGAGATAACCCTGATGATGTTGTTGTGATGTCAAATTATTTCTTCCTGAGGTCACTTAGCACACCTTGCTGATCAGGTAGGGGCTGGTAGAGTGCGAGTGTCTGGTCAGGAGCAGCAGCAAGGCGGCCAGTAACACCGCTTCCAGGATGAAGAGCGAGTCGTTGACTAGAACTCGAACAAGGACCAAATTCCAGGTCTGCTTCCCCGACCCGCCGCCGTCTCTGAGAGCGGCGCAGACCACGTTGACGCAAAGGAACACGGCGCTCAGTGCGGCGTACACGCATCGTGCCAGCCACCTGAGGAAGAACAGAACTAGAATCAGGGTTCAAGGACAGAAACTCGAAACAGTAAAACGTATGTACTGTAGAGTGACACTTACAGTCTTTTGTCCACCTCTGAGTTATAAATCTCTCTCACTTTGAGTAACACCTGCAGTACAAGTGAGACATAAGCAACAGAGTTAACGGAAAAATCAGAGCATGAAACTGAAAGAAAAAGTGCATCGAATGGAATTCCCCTGCCTTGATTTTTCTTATTCAATGAAGTCTTTCTTTCACTATGGTTGCATATTTCTACAATCTTTTTGTCACTTTATAAGGGGAGTATTTCCCTCCACATTGCAGCTGTAAGAGAGAAACCCACTGTCTCGTTCTCCCCAGTCTTACCTTAGTAAAATACAGGTTGATAAGGCTGAGCGTGAAGAACTGCAGACAGACAGGGAAGCAGTACAGCAGCCAGTAGGCTACAACAGGTAGGTGGTTGGCCTCCAGGGCGTTATGGAAGTAAAAGGAGAACAGGGTGGTGCGTAGAGCGGCCCAGAGCAGGCAGAGGAACAGAAAGACACTCTGGTAACTCCATCTTTTGTGTCTGTAGAAGTACAGAAGCCAGAGCTGGACGTACACCACCAGAAACAGTCCGGCATACAGAGTGGTGTAGAAGACGGTGAAGCCGAGCTGGACCGAGGGGGCGATGGCTGGTTGCAGGGGGAACGGGGGAGGAAGTGTGGAAAAGTTGGGAGAGGGGGCAGCTGTGACGGGAGCTTCCATTGGAGCACGGACAGGACTGACTAACTGTCCATCGTCACGGAGGAAACGCTTCTCCTCTCAGCTCGAAGGGTTCACATGGGAGACCTGAAGAAAGAGAAACAGAATCACAGAGGAAGGGGCTGAAACTAACAATCACTTTCAGAATGGATTCAACTGCGGATCATTTCCTCGAATAATCGATTAATTGTTTGGTTTGAAAATGTTGATCAAAGCCCAAAGTGATGTCCTCAAATATATATTTTTTCGGCCACAACCCAAAGATAGATAGATAGATAGATAGATAGATAGATAGATAGATAGATAGATAGATAGATAGATAGATACTTTATTAATCCTTCAACAGAGAAATTCTTTTTTCACTCACTTTTTAACCCAGAACACACATGCAAGGACATGCACACACATAGCCAAGCCTCTATGGACTGAGCTACTGCTGCCCCCTAATAGATCTCAAATCAAAATCAAATCAAGTTTATTTGTATAGCCCTTTACAATAGCCGAACGGTACAAAAAGTGCTTTACAACAAAGCCATAAAACAATACATATATCTCCATCTATCTATCTATCTATCTATCTATCTATCTATCTATCTATCTATCTATCTATCTATCTACAGATACATAGATATATGTTTAAATTAGAGAATTTATTCATTAAAAAAACAAAGTTGACAACTACATACACTACATACTACTACAGTTACAGTGACTGGGTTTTCCAAAGAATGTGCTTTGTCATGATATATGTTGGGACTGTTAGTGAAAATAGAAACCCAACAGAATAATTTATCCACCCAGACCAACTAAACAAATTACTGCTATGACACAAATTATGTATATTTATCAGTACATTAAGTCAAATCTTATCCTTCCTGAGTTGTTTGGCTGTTATGTTGTGTGGAAGAAGAAGTCAGGCTTACTTTCATTTTCAGGTGTTTTTTCTTTTTTAGTATCTCAGCACAAATATTAAATTAAAAAGAAATCTGACTTTTAAAAAAACGTGTTTAGCATTACTGACAATGTAACAACAACCCCATGACATACTTACAATGACATATGAGCTCCAGAGATATCAAGTCACAAGCTTAAATAATGTAATGTTTGTAAGACTATGTGGTTGTATATTATCCTATGTGTCCATGAAGCCTCTGGGTATTCCTCACCGACCTTTGGAGCTCATTGAACCCGCTTGCTGTGCGTCTTTACGCCGCTCTTTGGAACATAAACAACCGGTCTGTTCCCCGTTTAGACTGCTCAGCGACTGAAACTAAAGTCAGCTACTCCGCTGTTTTTGTTTTTTTAACCTTTTCTTGCTCATAACATCGTGAAATCTTTAAGCCTTGTGTAAACATTTAATAATAGCGTCAACAGACCTTATTTTAAGTGGACGTCCAGCTCCAGGATACACAGCGGACGACGGTAATCCCTTGTTTTAGTGATGTGTCGTTCGTGAACGAGCCGGCTCTAGAAGCCGATTCTTCAAAGTGAGTTGAAGAGTCGGGAAGAGACGAATCTTCAGCTGCTCCTGCTCAGAATCCATGCAATGGATGGAGCCAATTGCGGCAAAAACAGACTAGGATTATACCATAATATGAAAGAAGGACAGGGGGTCAAGACACTTCAAAAAAAGCCTGACAGTGTAGTGGTAGAGGAGTAAAGAAATGAGAGAGAAGGAATGAGTGATAACTGGAAAAAGAAGCAGCAAATGACAAATGTCACTTTATCTTGTCACTTTGCACTTTAAGGGGAACTGGAGAGGGGGGCACTGGCACCTCTAACTTCTAACTAACTATCTAACTACTGTTCCGTGTTGTGCTCCACACACAATTTCGTTGCCTTTGGACAATGACAATAAACTCTTGAATTGAATTGAATTGAATTGAAAGCAACCGGTAACCAGTGTAGTAACGCCAGGACAGGGGATATGTGCTCACTACATTGTGAATGTAAAAGTTGAATGTCAAAAAAAAAAAAATTCTGAGTCAAATGATCCGACTCTCTAAAAAAGAGCTGGACTTCCCATCGATTCCCTCGTTTCCTTGTCGTGTGACGTGAGTAACGTCTGATGGGCGGGGCCTAATGTTTTGATTCCAACCGCCAATCAGCGGCGACAGGAAATCGCGGTTACTTCAAGTTGTTGTTTACTTATCCGCAGACTGACGCCGCATTGCAGTCAGATTAAACAAACAAATTATTGTTATTTTAATATAAATTTAGCCAGTTTTATCGCGTAAATCCAGCGTGTTTTTGTCACAATAGGCTCACGAGACTACAGTGTGACTAAGCTGCTGCTGCTGCTCACGCGCCGGCCCGTCCGTTAATGTCGTCGTGACGGTTTGTTTCGTTGCTTCGTTTTTTAAAAGCGACGCAGAGATGCCGATGGTGCTGCGGTCCAGAAAGTCCATACACCCGAGCCAGGCGGAGGAGGAGGCGGCGGCGGAGGTGGACACAGCAACAACAACAACAACACCACCACCAACACCGGGGAGTCTGAGGCGGTCGACCCGCCCGCACGGGACGACCCGCTTTACGTACGAGGTGGGTATTTTTATTACTCAGCTTTTCCGCCTCCTCTTCCTCCGCTGGTGAAAACTTCACAGGCGGCCACGTAGCAGCAGCAGCGTGGACGTTAGCAGGCTAACCGGAGGGGAAACCAGCAAACAGGAGGATTATATACAAACTACTATAAACTATCGTGTATTTATATATCCTATTAGTACTTTAGCGTGTGTAATATTCGCTTAGCTTGCTTATAGCACCGTGAGCTGAAGTTACTAACGTCACCTAGCGAGTCACTGCACCATGGTAAGTCTGTCTGACCAGCCTGATGCTGTTTCTGTATGTAGAAGATTAGAAAATATATACATTTAATATCGTTTTACACGATGCGCGCTGCAGATTAAATATGCAACACATACTATTCACACAATAACACACATTGCACATTTCTCCTTTCTTACTTTGCACCAAATCAACACTGCCAATTTGCTGTATATACTTTTGTACAATAAATTGTATTTACTATTGCTATTTTGATATATATACCCATATGTAGAAGATTAGAATATATATAAAAACAAGTGTGTGTTTATTCATTTTCAGAATAAACAATCACATTACAACAAAATATATAACACAGGTGCAAAACTAACCTAGCACACAATAAGGCACATCTTAGATGAGATAAACATTACAGGGCAGTAACATGTGTTTGTTTTCCAGTCCAAAACGTGAATAATCCGTCATCTTCCTTTAGAGAAAAGCATTTCAAATAAGAAATAAACATGCCTCCAATGCTTTCCTCCCCTCTAAGAAATAAAATATATACATTTAATATCGTTTTACATGATGCAGGCTGCAGATTAAATGTGCAACATATACTATTCACACAGTAACACACATGGCACATTTCTTCTTTCTTATATTGCACTAAGTCAACACTGCCAATTTTCTGCATATACTTTTGTACAATATATTTTATTTACTAGTTCTTTATATTTTTATTCTTAAGTTGTTGTCTATCGTCACCGTGTGCAATGCTGCTGCTGCACTGTAATCTATCTATCTATCTATCTATCTATCTATCTATCTATCTACCGTTGGTGCCGTTTCCTCCGTGTTAACTGTGACTTGTTGTCCTGTCAGGACTCAGATGAGTCAGACTCTGAGTCTGTCCAGAGCCAAGTGATGGAGATACATCAACGTCCCCAGGCTGAGGAGCAGCAGCAGCAGCAGATGGAGGAGGAGGAGGAGCAGGAGGAGGAGGAAAGTGCTGAGGAGGCTGATGTCACGGTAGTCTATAATTCACCCCAAACAAACACACCTCTTCCTGATAAATGCTGGCGTACAGGCCGGAAAAGCACAGATTTAACTGTCTGACAGTAGGATAGGATACATGGGTGGGGCACAACTCTTCTTATTCATGCAGCAATGTGGTGAGAGAAATCACACCCTGTGTCTGTGCAGCATGTAATCATCAGCAGGAAATTTTGTCAGGCTAGTGTGGAAGTGTTGTAATCCCCCCTTTTTTTTAGCCTGCTACTTGAAGACAACTAAAAGTTATTTATTTATTTATTAAGCCTATGAGATAAAGGTTCAGTGTGTCACATTTGAAATATAACATGCATAACTATGTGTTTATTTCACATATAATCACCTGAAAATAAGAATCAATATCAATATATCTACACATGCTACAGGCCCCCTTCTGTGTACTATAATATATTTAGTGTATATATGAACAGACAAACTTTAACACTCGCTCTAGATATGGCCTTTTGTGTTTTTCACATATAACAAAGCCACCATAGTTTCTCCTTCACCCTAGGAAGGAGAAGGTGAGGCGAGGGGGTTTCAATCAGTGACACTGGACCCTTTTTAAGAGGCTTTTTAAATATTTACTTTATAAAGAGAAGAGCTCAACCAATATTGGAGTTTTGAAGCCAATGTAAATTTTACAGTTGAAAAATAAACGTTTTATTATCAAGCACGATTCTAACAACAAAGATAACAGCAGCTTTAGATACTTTATTAGACATCACATTACTTTTACTATAGTTTACAGTTTTCTATATTTATATACACATACTGTTGTTGCTATGTTACCTGGTCACATAGGAAGGTAATTACAGTGGTCACTAGTCTACACAGGGGAGTCACAGGTCAACTATAGCAACTGGAGAAGCCACACAGCTTTTCAGCTGCATGTGTGTGTCTGTGCTGTTTTGGTTTTTCTCTGTCAGATCATTGTAGTTTTGTTTCTTATTTACCAGCTTGTTTCTACGCCATTCAGACCACCCGGCTTTTGTAGGTGGTCCATTGTTCTAAAAAAGGTGGATTTCATAAGCTTCAGTAGAACTAGCTTTCTGATGATATATCTGTATTCACTGGGCAGGCTGGCAGATGGGGCAGGTGTCAGGTAACTTAAAAACATATTTTGTTACATTACATAGCTTATTATTTAACACAAAATGTCCCAGTCAGTATATCATATCACTCTTATTTTTATTTTTTTGAATAAAATTTGGTGCGTCAGCATCAAAATAGTCCTTTTTCACATAGTAGGTAAACACAGGTGTTACCAGTGATACTAATTAGGGTTCTGTTTGCTTTGTTATAGCTGGAACAGCACAGGTGTCTCTAATGATGTTAACGATGCTCTCCTGTATTCAGGTGTCAGGCCTATCAGGTGTCAGGACAGCGAGCCAGCATGCACACCAGGGCACAGAAACTGAACCCTCCTAAAATGTTATATCATTTACACGTGATGTTTTCCTACTGTAACAATGTCTTGTGAGAAAAATAAATATTGTTTCAGGCAATGAAACATAAAAACAAGAACAAAATCTAAAGAAAACTAGTGACAGACATTCAGTTGCATTCACATACATATTAAGTACACACTGAGTTAGATAGATAATAGAGCATCCACAGAAATATGATCAGCCGGCTGGCTGCTGAATCACCCTCTGTGTCTGTTAAAAACACTAAAATATGGTTGCCATGGAATGATGATCAGTATACTTATGGAAAGCAGTATTGTTAAATGATGCTGTAGCCATGGCAACATTCAATTTAATCTTCATAAACAAATACAGGCAGACATCCAGGACACTTTGTTAACCTCGTGTTGTGGCCGTGCTGAGGCGGATCAGACAGGGGAGCTCATTTGAATAGGTGTGACTAGTCTAACTACGGCAGAGCTACAGACGCGTCTCAGAGGTAATATACAGTGTATTTAACAGTATTAAGGCAAGGTACAAAAGGCTACATGATACTGAGTTTGTAACTAAGAGTATTGTCATGAGGCAGTCTGTGTTAGAACTAATGTGTATATGGTGATAGGTCGCACACATCAGATGCATGTTTTCCTGATAAAGTTATGTCTTCCACAGAAACTGAAGCATTGCAGCGTTGTGCTAGACCGCCTCGAGGGTGACGACAAGGCCGCAAAAGCAGAGTTTGAGGACAAAGAAGACATGAACCGCAAAGGTGGGAAACCCGTCTCCCGAATCCCTACTTTCCATAAACGACCTGCCCAGAACACGGAGCTGCCCGTTCCCAAAAAAGATACCCCCGTCCACGTAGCTCATCTTTCAGAAAAAGCTGTAAGTGGGAGCGTGGAGGCCGCCAAGTCCAAGCCGCCCGAGGTCAGAGAAAAGGCGCTCCCTGTGCCATCGGTCCGCGTCCCTAAAATCGGCTTCGAAGGCCCTTCTGCATTCATAGGAACAGAACACACTGCTGCAGCATCCCATAGATCGCTAATTACTTCACCTAAGGCCTGGAGTTTGTCTGAGTCTGTGCAGAGCCCTCTTATGACTGTAAGCCCCAGGCCTGCCCTCAGACCAGAGCAAGGCTTGCAGCAAAATCTACCAGAACAAGACAAGAGCAAAACGTTAGAAGCTGACACCGTACAAGATGCCCCCATATCTGAGCGTCCACGCAATGGCACTATCGACCAGAAGCCACCAGAAGACTCGGAAGAGAAGTACACTGCGCTTAAAAGAAAGGATGTCCTCGATGCAGCTGGAGATATAGAGAAGCCAGAGATCCATCACACAACCGTGATTAGCAAAGAGAAGGCGATTATGGATGAAGAGCCACCGTGGGAAAGGGAGCCTATGAATTTACTTGAATCAAAGGACAGTAGATCTTCATCGGATGTGGAAGGTGAGGATGACTTGGCTGATGAAAAGTCTAAGTGCCATGATTCAGGGGAGGTGAAGGAGCATCATGAACCACTTCTAATCCAGTCGGAGTCTTTGAATCTCGCAGAGAAAAGAGCCAGCGCTGATGAAGTGGCACCAGAGAAGCCTGCTAAAGCTAGCTCAAGCCAGTCAACTAAGGTTAGTTATAACAGCTAATAACAGTCACACTGTGTTCTTAGCACAGTGTGTCATATAAAAAGGAATCCCACCACGCCCTGCAGTAACAGCTGTGGCATGCAGCACAATCCTAAAGTGTTCCATGATCGTAACCGAACCCATTTGTTCAGTTAAAATTGTCCTTCCCTTGTTTTGTAGCGCTCCGGCTGCTCCAGCTTCACCCTCTGCTTCTTCCTGCCCACCACCTTGCTGCTTCTGGGGGGGTTTGGCCAACATGTTTGGCACTACGGGCTTCCCAGGTCTGTAGCTCAGCTCGCAGCTCAGCTGGAACTGCACATGCTGGAGGGCTTTGGCTTACCAGAGCCTTGCAGCACCGATTGTCGGTAAGGAAATGATCAACTGTGACAAAAATAGGAATTTGTGACTTTGATGATGACTGAATTCAGTTTGGTCTCCTTTATTCAGAGTGCATCTGGTGGAGAGCATCCCCATAGGTCTCTACCCTTCTTTTCCCCCACCTGAACGGAGCATCGCAGACAGCTGGCTACACCTGCTCAACAAGGCCAATAGCTCGGTCCACATTGCTGCTTTCTACTTCACCCTGCGGGAAGGCGATTTGGACTCTTCAGACTCTCAGGTTAGTTCGCTGTCTCGTGATGCAGCATATGACGCGATTATACCTGTAGCCTGTTTTACCTGTTTTTGAACCCTCTCATGTGAATGGTTTTATTTCCTCATATTCTGTAGGGAAGATTGGTCTTTGAGCAACTTAAACAACTTGAATCCAAAGGTGTGAAACTCCAGATCGCCGTCAACGCCCCCCAGACCTCAACTCAAGATACGGCAGAACTGGCTGCAACAGGTACCTGACAATATGGAGCACACTGTGTTGCCTCTCTGTTGCGTGCATCATAAGTAAAAACTTTACACGACAACATTTGCAGGTTCTCTTATCAATTTTTCAATTTCTCATTATGTTTTTGTCTTCTTCTTCTTTTTCTCTCTCAGGTGCTGAAGTCAGAGAGGTAGACCTCAAGGCTGTAACTGGAGGCATCGTCCACACCAAGCTGTGGGTGGTGGATCAAAAGCACTTCTACTTGGGTAGCGCTAACATGGACTGGCGCTCTTTAAGTCAGGTAAAACCGAGAGAACGATGTACATTGCATTAGTGTCCGTAACCAAAGAAAATCCACTCCACTCAAACTTGACTGTTGTTAAATTGTACTACTTAACCTCAATAGGTGTAAAGGTGTGAAGTTCAGTCTAGTTTTGTCAGGCAAAACTGTAGGTTACTATTTGTGCTATTGGTGTTTAGGCAGATATGGTTGAATATAAGTTATTAAAACAGGCTTTGAAGACAGAGCATTAAAACAAGACAAGAAATGTTTTTTTAAAAAAGGCAAAGAAAGAGTTAATAGTACAAAAATAGTGATATAAAAACATCCAATTAAAGAATGAGAGTAAGACGGTGTATGGTGTAATCCCTGTCTGTCATACTAACTGTATCACCCTTAAATGTCCTGAAAATAATACAAAAGAGTGGGACCCCTTACCGCACATGATTCTTCTCCTTAGAAGGGATGATGAGGTTCATGATTGTCCACTCATTGATTACATTACTGCTCAGTAGATTTGTACAACTGATGTTCCAGACAGAGAAGTGAGCCTGACAGAAGTGAAGCTGGGCAACAATGAGGCAGCAGTTTTGAGATTAGCTTCAGACTTTTCAAGGATGGCTGCACAACAGATTGTCTAATTAACTTAATCACCTGTGATATTAATGCCTTCACTTTCCTCCTGATTCCTGTGAGTAAAATAAAGTGCGTCTTAATTCTGCAACATAATAATAAACAGATCGGAGGACGTCCCAAGTTGCAATTTCAGTTGAATCATTCAGTCTGCTCCCTGGAACAGGCCCTGGATCATCTCACCGCCGCTTGCACATGAACAGTCACAGTTAATGCATCCTGTGTACTTTGTTGAACCAAGGTGAAGGAGGTCGGCCTGTCGGTTGAGGACTGCAGCTGCCTGGCTCAGGATGCCTATCGGATCTTCGGGGTGTACTGGAGCATCGGCGACACAAACAACAACGGCTCGCTGCCACCGTACTGGCCCGCTCGTCTCTCCGCTCTGTCCAGCTCCCAGAATCCACTGCGTTTGAAGTTCAATGGGGTGCCCGCTCAAGTCTACCTGTCTGTGAGTTCAGAACTACTCTATAAGTTTCCTTTAAGAGCGATGTAATCTTATATTTACATGTATACCAAGACAGATATATGATTTCTGACATTGTGAACAAGACGAGGAGTGTATTGAGCTTCGTATCCAGCTTTGACACAGCCCTCTTCCTCTTCTTACCTCCTGTGCCACTATCTGTTTCCTGCAGAGCGCCCCTCCGCAGATCTCAGCCCGCGGACGCTCAGACGATCTCTCCACCATCCTCTCAGTCATCGACGACGCCCAGGAATATATTCACATCTCTGTTATGGACTATCTCCCCCTGTCTGAGTTCACAGAGCCACTCAGGTGACGAGCCACTAAAGAGAACAATATATAACTATATTTATTTTCTAGTTAAACTGCTGGAAATGAACTAATGCTCTTAAAGGTGTCCAAACATGAAGTGTTTGTCTGTTTTTCCTGTTTGCCCACCAGCTTGTTGTGATATTGACAGCGTCAACCTGTTTTCTGGAACGCTCTCCCTGCTAAAGAGCTCAAACTGTGTGTCGGCCTCTCTCTGTCTGTCAGGTTTTGGCCCGCCATCGACTCGGCCCTGCGCGCTGCAGCCTGCACCAGAAGGGTTCAGGTCAGACTGCTGGTGAGCTGTTGGGCGCACTCACCTGGCGCCATGTTCACTTTCCTGCAGTCCCTGCTGGTGCTCAACAGACCTCCACTGAACTGCGACATCGACGTGGTGCGTTGCGAAACTTTATTTCCTGACACGATGCTTGTGACGGCATGGCGATGCATCCTAAACTCCCTGTTGTTTTTGATTCTGTGCAGAAAGTCTTCAAAGTGCCTTCAACGCGGGAGCAGATGAAGATTCCCTTTGCACGAGTCAATCATGCCAAGTTCATGGTCACAGACAGAGTGGTCTATATAGGTATGCTGTCACCACTTAGATTAGTTCCTGCGACTGTCGTTGACTTGAACTGAAGTGACTGAAGTGTTTCTGTGTTCACAGGGACGTCCAACTGGTCGGAGAACTACTTCACCCAGACAGCTGGTGTGGGCTTGGTGGTGAACCAGACCGGCTCTGAGGTTAAAGCGGGCCAACAGACTCTACAGAGCCAGGCAGAGGAGCTCTTCCACAGAGACTGGTCGTATCAGTATGCCACCCCGCTCTCTGTTGACGACGTGGAGGTCTGCCCGCGTGGGCGACACTGACGGGTTTGCTGTCCAATAAAGCACATTGCATTCTAGATGAGCGTCTTGCTTGCTCCTGTCACTTGAATCTCATTTTATGCAGAATCCGCTTGCTGTACTGTGTGAATGAACGTTTATTTTATTGAAGTTTCCGACTGGCTGCCTGTTTTGTTTTTTGTACATAATTGCGTTTTTATATTTCGTTTTAAAACGTATTGTTTTTTTATACTCTGTTGTTTGGACAAATGTCTTACATGTGTTAAGGCGCAAGGGAACTCGCTTTGTACAAATAATTTCATGCCTGGAGCATTTTGTATATTTTCCTGGTGCCTACTTCTTTTTGTTTTCATTGCCTGGTGTCTGATACTGTAATGTAAAGGAGATCTTTATAATTACTCAACATACCTGTGCAGTTTTCTCGTGATCTTATGACCAGGGTTATCTTATTGTATGCTCGGCATCTCGTTTCTGTTCAGATCAGTTCAAACTTCCAAACTCTGAACACCAACAGAGCTATAGTTTACTATATGTTTGGACCTAAATGCTGCTTTTTTTTGTTGATATTTGAGAGCATGTTGAATCTGATTAGATCCATCTCCGATGCCACAGAAGTACAACAGCAAAATGGGATTTTATTTGTGGTACTCAATTGTCACGCAAGCAGCTCTGTGAGACTGTAGTACATAGGGATGCTTTGAGCTAAATGCTAACATGTTGATGTTTGGCAGGTTGTAATGTTTACAGTGTTCACCATCTTCGTTTGGCATGTAAGCATGCAAGATTTGCCAGTTAGTACTTGACGCAGAGTACACCTGAGGCTGATGAATGTCACTAGTTTTGCAAGCATCTGCTCATAAACCAAAGATCCCCTCCAGACATGTTTTAAAAAGAAATACAAATAAAAATGCTCTGCTTGGAATAAGAATGTGAGTATTTTTTTTTTCCACAAAGAAGTTTAATAATCCGGTTAGATTAAGTCTTAAAATTATCTCTATCCTATCCACATTGAAGTATTTTTTTTGTAATCAAATAAAAACCCATCAGGATGCTTTGAACAGTTGTTTGAGATTTATGTGCTTTTATTTTCACATTTGAGAGATTTTTACTACCAGCTGACACAAAACATAAAAAAAAAACATGTTAATCAACTAAAATCTATCTTAAAGTTAAAAGAATCTTGTTCTATGTGCAAGTAATTCTTCACGGTGGACTTTGACACCATACTGTAAGTATCTCAGTGACATCTGCTGGATGCCACACTCCTCCTCTTGGCTTCATCATCATCATCCCCTCCAGCTGTACATATTCCAATGTGTTAACAGACAACGAGCAGACAACAGAAGGTGAAAGAAGACTTCTCATTCGAGGGAGCCAAATGGAAAACAACTAGGGATAGGAGTCGCAGGCTTTTGAGCGATCTCGGATCGTGAAAGCCATCCAAGTCCTTTCCTATCCGTGTGCAGAGTGCTTGAAGACGCAGGAGTGTTCGCTCAGGATGAACTCATTCCATGGAGAGCTGGACGCTGTCCGTCTGACCCTGCTGCTGCTCAAATTTCCTGGCTATAAAAAGGTGACAGAAAACAGTAGAAAAATTCAATTTAGTGAAATTAATCTCCTCTCCTGTGAGTCACTGTGAACAAAAAACCCAGATCTAGGTTGTTTTCATTGCTTGTTGTGTGTTTTAACACATGCTCACCCAGAGAGTACATCTCCAGCTGCTGTCGCAGGCGGACCTTCTGCAGGCTGTCGTAGAAGTTTGGCTCCGGGCTGCTGCCGACGGTGGGAGGCAGAGTGAAGATACGCATGATCTTCCTCTTGTTTCTGAATTATAATCAAGTAGATTAGATTAGATTAGATTAGATTATACTTTATTTACAGACGTAAAACAAAAAAGGCATACAAAACGAACAGACAGAGGTTTCTTTCAGCCTATGCAATAAACAAAAAACAAGTGTGAAGATGTGCTGTAGTACTCGCTAGAGGTAAAGTGGCCATGATATAAATAATATTGCAGAGTAATTGGAATGGAAATATAAATATAAATAAGTAGACAGAGAGACATATAGATACTTAGACAGACAGACAGACATTTATGCAGACAGACATTTAGACAGATAGACATTAAGACAGACAGACAAACATTTAGACAGACATTTAGACAGACATTTAGACAGATAGATGATTAGAAAGACAGACATTTAGACAGATAGACATTAATACAGACAGACAGACAAACATTTAGACAGACAAACATTTAGACAGATAGACAGACATTTAGACAGACAGACAGACAAACATTTAGACAGACAGACATTTAGACAGACAGACAGACAAATGACTTTAATAATCCCGGAAGGGAAATTAGGTCGTCATATCAGTCTGGTATAATTTAATACAATAAAAATACAATAGAATAAAATACTGGGCTAGAAACAATAAATAAATAAATAAAAATAAAACACATAATTTAAATGAGAGACAATGTAAGCAAAGTAATTCAGTCAAAATACATTTAGGAAATGTTATATGAATGCCGAATTAAGCCGAAGACCCTATAAAAATCATTTTATTAATAAAGCAGAACATTTCCATGTAAACAAAGGAAACATTAAAATGTGACTTTTTTCCAATGGAGCATGGTGTGAATTTGAATGTTTGCAGAGGATGAAAGGAGCTCTGTTATAAAATGAAGTGTGAACTCTGCCTCTTACTTTCGGGCGTACATCAGCAGGCCGAAGCTGACCAGGATGACCAGCAGGTAAACGTTCGTGGCCTCGTTCCACGCTTCGTGCACCGAGTAGTCGATGGACTCGTGCTCGTTGCCCAAAACCCCGTGTGCACCCATGTGTACGCGACAACTACACCCAAACCCTGCGGGTAAAAAAACAATGCGTGAATTCAAAGAGAGAGAAAGAAATCCGCTTTCAGAGATCTCGTATTAAAACGACACAGCTGAACAGTGTAAACACGACGACGCCACTTCCGCCGTCTTCCTGCTCCGCTGAGCGGAAGCGTGTTGTCGCCACCTACAGTCCAAACTCTGAACACAAAATCACAAAATCGCCCAAATATATTTTTTTATAGAAAAAGTTTGAGTATCAATGTGACAATATTTTGTTGAAACACCCTCTCTTTGCTATTTTTGATGAACCATTGAGTTCTAATTCATTATCTAAAAGTTACAGAGAAATGCCTGTAGAGAGAGATTCCTCTTTACCCTTGACAGCAGTTTGTAACCTTTCATGAGGGAGGACATTAAAGATCTCCCTGTACCAAAGGGTGACACTGGGTGAGTTTTGATTCAGTTTTGCAGTTAGAAGCAACTAGAAGGAGCTTATAATGTGACCAGCATGACTTCTTGAATTTTTACTAGATATTTCTTATTTATGAGTGATTTCTTGTCCACCTGGTGTATATAAACTGCTGTGACAAGTGAAATTACCCAGTGTGGGAATCATCAAGTTTATTTTATCTAAACATCTAAAAAAGTCTTAAATCATCTATCCATACTACTAGATAGATAGATTCCTCTTTACCCTTCGCAGCAGTTTGTAATCTTTCATGAGTGAGGATATTAAAGATCTTGTCGTACCAGAGGGTGACACTAGGTGGAAGAGTTTTGATTCAGTTTTGCAGTAAGAAGCAACTAGGAGTTTTTCAAAGAGCTTATAATGTGACCAGCATGACTTCTTGATTTTTTTACACGATATATTTCTTATTTATGAGTGATTTCTTATCTGATGTATATAAACCGCTGTGACAAGTGAAATTACCCAAGTTTATTTTATCTTATCTTATATGATGAAAACTTCTAAAAAGTCCTAAATCATCTTTCCATACTACTACAGATTGATGGTTTATTTAGACATTTTTAGCCTACAGGGTGCACTGCAGCGACCATTAATATAGCTGAAGCTAAATCGCCCAGATATATTTTTTAATAGAAAAGATTTGAGTATCAATGTGACAATATTTTGTTGAAACACCCTCTCTTTGCTATTTTTGATAAACCATCTTGTTCTAATTCATTATCTAAAAGTTACAGAGAAATGCCTGTATAGCCATGTATGCCTGTATGCCACTTTGACAGCAGATAAAACATGTAGGTCCATGTCATTACTGTTTTTGATATCATAGGCCAGATTACTGTATATTGTGATCAGTTGGTTTACAATATATTCACTGACAGCAGAATGTTTTCTAATAGTGTACTGCATTTACTGTGTAATATAATTCATAAAATTTAACAATACATTTTTCAGGTTACATTGAAACATCACAAAATAGCAGTAGGTTTACCTCTACGACAAACATTCAGTATTTCTACAAGGTGTACTGATATTACTTAATGTATTACTGACAGTGTTATCAAATTAAAAAAGGAAAAAGCATTATGACACAGTTCATCATAATACAGCATGTAACTACATTTGATTATTTGTTTGCTTAAAATGTTATGTCACAATACATAGTTAGTCATAAAGTCACTTCAGATGTGTCTGATTCTGGAAATAAAACTACATTATGATTAACTGCTAAAACTGTGGGTTGGCAGTGTAATTAGGATTTTGCCGTATTAACTAACCATTAAAGATATCTATCCAACACCATCTGAAAAAAAAGATTTTATAGTTTACCCAGGCCACATCCCGACATGCCATGAAGGTGCGCTGTGGCATTTAAAGGTACAAGCTGAGAACTACCATGGCATGTAAGGCATGTGGTGTACATCTCTGAGTCATAATTCTTTTAAGGCATCAGTAGGGACACTTTTGACTCAAAAGTCAAAGCATATTTGACACATTCCTGATTTTTTAAAATGTATTTGGTATGTTTGTCTTTTCAGAGGAATCTTAATTCTAAATGTACACAATTATAGTTACATAATATTTACATAAAAGTTTATAAATCTCTAGATAAACCTGGTAATCCTGGAAAAGAAGAGAAACATATTCATATTTGAAGCTAATGCAAAGGTTGCAGGAGGCACATAGAAATTGAGGTACTACAAGAATGCAAACTTAAACCTGAAGCTGCAGTTGATTTTGGGATTAACAAAATGTTTCTTTGCATATTCTCTTCTGAATCTGAAATAACAGGTGTACACATTCCCTAATGTAACCTCTAGTTTACATTTATTCCATTGGATCCCATTGCAATTCTCTCTCATCCTCAAGAAAAGGGATGTCTTTGATCACGGTTTTAAACTCATCCAAAACTTTCTGCAACTCCTTTGCAGCGTGTCTGATGGATTGGGCAAATTTCATGATCTCAGAACATGGTGTACCATCTGCCTGTGTCTGTCTAATTTGGTGTATCTCTTTAGCATCCATGGCAATGAAGAAGATATCTACTGCCACAAATAAACCAGAAAGCACACCACCAGCTATCTCTGCCACTCGTACCACCCTGGATGCTTGTGCTGCGATTTTACCAATGTTTACCACTCGAAGTAGTCGAGTTAGTTCAGAAATGCCGCCTATGCCCTTACCTATCACTGAGCCAAACCTTGTGCTGTTTTTTTGAGTGAAAGGGTTGTTTTCATTGTTGGGTATATCACCTGAGTGACTTGCATTTGCCTGTAAACTGTTGCCAATCTCCTGGAGCCAGAGTGCAATAGCATTAATTTTCTCACTGAACTCTTTAATAATGCTTTTAATGGCTTTGCGATCAGAGGACTGATTGACTATTTTTTTTATATTTGAGGCACCAGCAGTGACCCCACCAGCCACTCCCACCCCAACTCCAATCCCAGTTACAATAAGTGAGGCTCCCAAAGTGAAGGGGGCCAGAATAAGACCCACTATGGATGTAATCCCTCCTGCTGCTCCGATCACTCCTCCTGCGAGACTGCCGATGGTTGTGCCTTGATGCACACGTTCCAAACTGTCTGCCACCGATCTTAGCTTCTCCAACTGAGTCTGAAGGTGGTCTGTAGCCATTTTGCTCTATCCAAAAAACATAGTAAGTGTCAGAGATACAGAAATTCCAGTTGATCATGAGACATACAACTAATACATATGCCTATTCTGCAGGATTTATGTCACACAGGTTAAGATCTGTTATAGTGAGAGAAATTTCTTATTTCGATAAAGTGTCAAACCTTTTCTAAGAGACATTTTAAAGCAATGGGACGCCCCAAAATCTCCAAGGCTGTAGGTCTTAAGTTAGGGTCTTTTTTCAACATGTCTGCCAAGAGGTCACGTAACTCTGATGAGTAATTGTCTGGGAGACGTGGTGCAGGACCAGAAATGATCTTGGGGATGAGATTGACTGGGGTCTCTGCAGAGAACTAAAAAAGAATTATTGTTAGAAAAGATTGTAATCAAATTACTATAGATTCAAGATTCAAGATTCAAGATTCAAGATCTCTTCATTGTCATTTCACAGTGCACTGTAAAACGAAATTATGAGCAAAAACTCTGATTTAAAAACACCACAGAATAAATAAAATAACAAGATATAAAAAAAACAGTTTAATAAGTCAGACAATAAATTAAAGTCAGCAGAATAAGAGAAGGTACTACAAGGAAACTAATGTAACTGCAATTGCTTGGCAAGAAATGCATTCATTTGTGATGGCATGCACATCTTAGTAACTCACCGCTAACAGCTGAGTACAGAGCTCATAGAGTATACATCCCACTGACCAGATGTCACTACAAATGAAAAAAGTATTATTATTATTACAAAATAAGAAAAGGTATTACAAAGGTCTATAGTGAAGCAACATGTTAACATTTAGTTTGCTTTGAGCAGCACAGATCATATATATACATATGTTCTATTCTGGTATGAAGCTTTATACCTTTTAGCGTCATACGTTCCCTGTGTTAAGACCTCTGGTGCCAGATAGTTAATTCCTCCACTTTCCTCAGTATTCAGATTACCTTTTCTGTTTAAAGAATAAATACAACATGTATCCATCCTTGTATTGTATTTATACTTTTTATGTTTATATGTGTAATTGAAATAGGAGTATACAGTACTTTCCCTGGATTTCCTGAAATCCATCCAATAGCAGTGTTCCAAATTCAGTGAAGAATATGTTCTGAAAATAAAAGAAAGGTAAAAATGTAACTTCTTTCAACATTGTTTGTAACTACAATGAAAAGAACAAAGGTGGTGCTGGTGGAAAATGATTACTGTCTCTAAACACTGTGTATGTGTTTATATGTGCAGAGTTCACCTTTGATCACACCCAAACAAAAAAGACATGCAGGGGTCACTTGATGCTGTGCGACATTTAAAGCAGTACATAAAAATGATGACTGTAGAAAGTCTTGAGTAAACAATTTAATATCTAACCAGGATTTTAATTTTGACATACAGTAAGCTTTCAAAATGCTCTTAACACTGTATGTTAAACTGCAGTTTTCTAACCAGACTATACTTGTTTTGCAGGTCCAGTTAGTTGTCAGCCACAAAATCATTGAACCAAACGCGGAAAACAAATTATTGACATGCACATTTACAAACAGATGATGATCACAAATGCAACAAAACAATGAAATACTATTTATGCTAGAATGACTTTTTATTTATTGGATCACTTGCTAGTTATTCAATACTACATATGTTTTTTATTGTTTTGATGTAAAATAATTGATGTGTACATTCTGTGGAAACACATTGATCTATTAACATGTGCTGTACCTCTGGCTTCAGATCTCTGTGAAGAAATCCTTTTTCATGAATGGTTCTCAGCGCCATACAGATTTCAACAATCCAGCTCAAAATCTAGAAAAGAAACAATAACACTTCCAGAATAGTAATATGCTATTGTATATACACTCATGTTTACTACTAAAGAAATGAAGCACTACTGTTCAGTTGCACATAGAGATACAGAGATGTACTTTTTGATGACTTTTAACCTGTATTCATGCAGAGTTTGGATGCCCTTATTTTTAGTTGTTCGGGACAAAAGTATAACACATGTATAACATTGACGCATTGATACACAGATTAATATTTAAAATCCTTGAAAACCTTTGCATGAATACCTCAGACTCAGGTAGATGCTTCTCGCCTATCTTTTCTGCAAGGCTCCCTCCCTGACAGTACTCCGTCACCACGTAGTAAGTGTTCTGATCTTCATCTTCATGACCAAAGGAAAAGACAGTCAGTTCTTATCTAAGTCATCTGTAGCTTTCAATCACATCGAAGCTCTAAAAAAGCTTGTAAGTGGACCTCAAGTTTAGATTATTTTATACTACTACTATTGTACTACTACTATTATCTACAACTTTGATGCTAAAAGCATGAATGAATGAATTCATGACTTGTGATGTGTGTTGACAAACATCACATCTAAAATAATTATTTTCAAAACTCAAAATCATTGACCTAATACTACTTTTAGTGTCTTTCTTTTTTACTTGCATCCAGTGTTTTGGTAAATCATATTATATTTTGCGATAATTTCAGGAGACTGACATTTAAAACTGATTTTTGAAGACTTACCTTTGAAAGAATTTTCGGTGCTCATGACATGAGGATGACTTGTTGTCTTGAAGTTTTCAATCTCTAAGATTAATGCCTGATTTGTGGAAATCTGTTAAAAAATATTAGTTTATGAATGGTATGATCCAAATTTAAATCAGCCTTACACTCCCTCCACCAACTGCATGCAACAATGTCTAATGAGGAAGAAACGTCAGTCTTCTGCTATTATATGATTTTTCTTTTCACAAATATTTATTCTAGAGATACTCTGTTATTCTTCCTATAAAGGACATCAAGAAATTAATAAGAAATTGATTCATTTTATTTTTCAGCTGCCTGTCACATCAGTGAGGAACTCATTAAAAAAGCCACCAATCATCCAGTATAGCTTGGTTTTCAAGCTGCTTTAGTAGTTAGTCAGACAATGGGTAACCTCAACATACCAAACTGAAAAAGATTATTTCATGTATTGAATTTATTTTATTTATTTTGAACAAATGTTTCCAATTGGAAGAATTTTTTCTTTTAGAGAATGGGTGAACTTGGTCACACCCATATTTAATGTGAGTTAAAGTAAACAGAAATGAGCTCAGCACTTACCTTGATCGTTCTTATGAAAAACTTGTCACCATCTTTTGTGGCTATAACTCCATTTTTTGTTTCACCTACAATTGTGTAGCCTTTCTTCTGAAGAGTGCTCTGTTGTTGTCCCATCTTTGTTGTCACCTACAAAAAAGAACACACACAAATATAGAACAGTCATTCTTTGGAGGAATATATTATTGTGTACATGGCAATATTTTCTAATGTGTGACCTGAAATGTGTTGCTGAATATTTAGAAACCTAAAATAATGTGATCATTTATATATTCACAACTTTGGAAAACAATAGCTTACTCCAAAAAACGGTAACACTTAATGGTTGTGATCACTGTAGTGATGTAGTGATGATACAGTTAATGTATCCAATGAGAGAATTATATATACATATTCTCTGAAAATTACATTAAAGCAAAGTTCAAAGAAAAAACTCACTCTTGCTTTCTGTTTCAGTCTGGGCTTGCTAAGACACGTTGAGAAGGTGGAAGAACAGCGAAGTCACAACAGATGTTACCCAGGGCAGAGACACAATTTCTTAGCAACACAAAGACACAGACACAAGAAAGACACAGGTCTAAACACCTGTGCTCCAAAAGGAGTCCAACCCACCTGGACAAAAAACAACCAATCACAGCCAAGGTGATTGTTGAGTTTCATTTCCAGGTTGTCAAATACCAATGCTTTTGCATCTGCATATGAGTTTTTAAGTTTCACACTTGTAGTTGTAGTTTTTTTTTTAGCTGTTTTTGGCATAATCGTTTTGTCTGAACAGTTGTGATCTCTTATTATACCATTTATGTAAAACAGAAAATGCATCTAGTAATACAATTACATATAGGGTACCAATCAAAAGTTTGGACGCACTTGGTATTCTCTCGGTCAAATTTATGAGGGAGTCACCATGAATGTATTTACAATGGTCTGAAAGGCGTTCGCAGAGGTGCTAGGTAGGCAACTTGTTGGCTGCTTTTCCTTTACTCTGCTATCCAACTCATCCCAAACAATCTTGATAGTGTCATTCTTATGTTTCCTGGCTCAAGGAGTTCTTTTCATCTTCTTCTTCTTCCTTTCCTAGGTCAGTCCTCAGTTTGATGAGCCAGTTTCATCACAGAATTTGATGTTTTTTGTGACTGCACTTAGGGATACATTCAAAATTCTTGAAATTTTCTGGATTGACTGACCTTCATGTCTTAAAGTAATAATGGACTGTCATGAATCACTGAATAGGTCTATTACCTGTATAGGACTGTGTACCAACACTGTCTCTGTAGAAGGCAAGATATTCAACTGAAAACTATTCTAGAGGACTCCATCATAAAGCTGATTGAGAAAATACCACAGAGTGGAAAGCAAAAGGTGGCAACTTTAAAGAATCTGAAATATAAAACATATTCTGGTTTCTTTAACACTTTTTTGTTTACTACAGGATTCCATGTGTTTATTCATAGTTTTGTCTTCAAAATTAATCTACAATGTAGAACGTTTTAAAAAAACAACCCAAAGATAGTAGATCATTGAATCAGGAGGTTTGTCAAAACCTTTGACTGGTACTGTACATATTCTCTGGAAAGTAAATTTACATTATACTCTTGCTTTCTTATGAGTCTGGACTTGTTAAGTCACACTGAGACAATTGCTCCTTATCAGCAACACATGAGACAGCAAAGACATGGGAATATACACTTTTGTGCGAAAACAACCGAGAGAAAGAAGAAGGTCATCTCATGCATACTTACATTACAAAAATTACATTAAAGCTGTTGTTTAATGCTTTTGCTTTCTGTTTGAGTCTAGACTTACTAAGTCACACTGAGAAGCTGGAAAAACAGCCAAATAGATGTTGGCTGATAAAGCATGAACAATGACTCCTTATCAGCAACACAATGACACAGAAGCAACAAAGACATGGGAGTATACACTTTTGTGCTCCTAATGGCATTTGCAAGAAATCAATTTAGCTGAACGAAAACAATCAGACAAAGCCAAGTTAGTAGATTGTTGATAGATTAGACTGAGTTTCATTCCCTGGTCATCAGGTTATTTTTCTAAAAGTTACATACTGCTGTTTCTTTTTTAAATATTTTTTTTGGCCTTTTCAAGCTTTATTTTTGATAGAGACAACTGAAGAGTGACAGGAATGTGGGGAGAGAGAAAAGGGGAATGACATTTAGACATTTGTCATCTCCAATTGTATGTGTGTAAGTAATCAGGTACCATTACTGTAAAACAGAAAATGTGTCCAATAATACAATTAAATATACATATATTCAATGTTAAATGTAAAAACTCACTCTTGCTTTTGCTTTCTGTCTGAGTGTGGACTTGAAATGTTAAGAAGCCAAATCCTGATAGATGTTGGCTGATAAAGCATGAACAATGCTCAGCAGGTATCTACATTTTAACATAGCTACTCAGGGCAGAGGCTGATGAACAATTGTTTTTTATCAGTCACACAATAACACAGACACAACAAAGACACAAATCCACTGCACCTGAACAAAAACATCAAAGCTGGGAAAGTTAGTTGACTGTTGCTTCTCAGATACCGATGCTTTGGGATGTGCAAATATGACAAAAACCTATTTATATAAAAGTTACACACAACAGATTAACAACAGATTACAATGTGACCAAATATTTATCCTTCTCTCTGAAGATCGTTTATCAAGAACTGGCTTTCAGACAGAGACAGAGCCTTGATACCAAATAAAAAGGTTCTTAACTACTTTTATTTCTCTTAACTAATATTGATACTTCACTTTTTTTCTGTTCTCATACAATCCAGTTTGTTCTTGAGAAACAGTTTGTAAGCTTTATGCAATTTATGACCAAATATGATCTGTATGTCAAACTTGGTGCTTAAAAACTATTGGGGCCACGTTATTATTAGTATACCTGAATGCAAGATAATGTTAGCTTTACCATATCATCGTAACCTGCGACGAGCTACCATGGAGCGCCATGACCAAACGATGAGCAGGTAATAAAGCCAAGTCGAAAAACCCCGTCGCACTCTGTGAAACTCTTCTTATACACCTTTTATTCTTCCGCGAAGGCAGGAAAAGAAGGACACAAATAAAAGACACTACATGTCTGCGTTCTCCTCCCAGGTGGAGTACATCGAGTACCTGAGTCGGAGGTCAGCACAGAGATGGCCTGAGGGAGCAGCTCGACATCATCAAGAATCATCGACCCCGCGCTCAGATCTCTCCCCACCGACAGCGAGTTCATCATCGAGTTCAACGTCTGACCGACGAGAAACTCAAACAGGTGGGTAGTAACTCTAAAACACACCTCTTCAACAATAGATGTCTGCCAGGCCTTCAGTGAACAGCTCTGACAAAAGTGTGAGCGCCTGACACCAGGTCAAGTACAGAGCTGTCTTGTATGTGGAAGTTTGGTTACTGTCTGCTGTCGATGTCAAGTTTATTACTAAGTATAACTTTGTAAATCTGTTGTGATTATATCATCAGATCGTTAATTGTCCAGTATCTTTTGGGGGAAATGGTTGAGAGGATGTAGCATTAGTCCACAGCCAAATGCTGGTAAATATTCACGGGCTGATGGATATAAGCTTCACACATCAGCCAAAAAAAGCAGCAGTGATCTATTAAGTGCCGCTGAAACAGTTCCCACGCTTCATGGAAAATCTGGAAAGCTGTTATGACAACACACTTGGGAAAAGAGAGAAAGTTAAATATCTTGGAATGTCTATTTCCTTTAGCTGAGAATGAAACAAGAAGAGTAAAAGATAAAAAAAGAGTTTCAAAAATAGACAAAATCTCAAAAAGGCGAGTCTGTAAAGGTCTGTTTCGCCTGCAATGGTTTCAAATGTGTATTTGGCATTGGTGGAAGAGTTTGATATTAACGAACAAGAGCTGGGGTCAAACAATAAGAGCCCGACTGGTTGTGTGTGTCAACGTCGGCTATAAACTGGCTAATGCCACTTCTTAAAACGATGACTCACTTTTAAGCACATAAGATGTTTTAAGCTTCCAGAAAGAAACGTATTAATGTATGATGCAGTATGGTCCACCATACCAACTAGATCTCACTGAAAATGTTCGTCATTGTCCAAGCTGATACTTCAGCAAACCAGCTTAAGAAAGATGTTAACCACGAGTTACACAGCATGAAAAGTAATTTACCTGTATGATGTCATCAGGTGCGTAACTACATCAGAGAGCACAGCCCCAGGCAGCGTGCGCAGCACCAGAGAGGGCTGGAAGAGGAGCAGCCACAGCAGCGCGAGCACCGGCGGCGTCAGTGGAGCCAGCAGCAGAACGCCAGCATGGTCAGCTCAGCCAGCTCCTCTACCGGCTCCACGGCCTCCAACTCCATAGCAGGTAAGATGCTGCCTGGTTGGTAACAGTTAAGCTGCGGCAGAAAGACACTTTTATTGTTTCCCTTGTTGTATACTGTGTATGTTTCCTTTGTTCCAGGTGGGCAGCATCAGCCTGTAGTGGAAGCAGTGTTGCCAACATCAGCAGAGCTCACCAGCGATGGCAACCTGTCCAGTGCTGCAGAACGTATACGAGCTCTAAAGTAAGAAAGATGTATTATTGTGCAGACGAACACCTCGCTCCTCATCCAGGTATCATCTTAACCCCTCCCGCCCTCTCTCTCTCTCTTTTCGTCTTCCAGAAAACGCTCCAAGCAGCGCAAGCTTCAGCAGAAAGCCCTGCGGAAGCGGCAGCTGAAAGAGCAGCGACAGGCCCGCAAGGAGCGACTGAGTGGACTGTTTCTGAACGAGGAGGTGCTGTCCGCTGCGGGTGGAGAGGAGACGACCACAACGACGACCTGGACTACTGATGTGACAGCAGTGAATCACTCAGTGCTCCCTCTACGCCTGCTCTCTCACCACTCGGCCATTAGCATAGAGCTCATAGACACGCGAGTCCAGATCACTGCATGCGTTCGCTTCGAGTAGGCTAATAGCCCTTTTTTTTTTTCTTTTAAAGACTAGTGTCTGATAGCTCGTAGTAGCCTCAAACATAGCTCGTCATATCGCTTGCAAAAACTAGGGTAGTAACGCTCGTGCTAAAAAAAAACGCTACAGCATAATACTGCTAATGCTTTGGTTAGATACGAACCTCAGTCTAGCCTGCTTCGAGCCAGTGCTAATGAATCTAGAACATTTTATCTCAGCGTAATACAGTTAACAGAGGATTGTTTAGATGCTGTAACAGCGCGTATCCACTTCTACTAACAAGCCACCGCTGGCAGAAGGACAGATCAGGCGGAGTGGGGGTTTGGTCACATTACGCAGATGCTGCTCTTGTGGAATATATAAATTATACAGCTGGAATATTCCCTGGAACGTTGACAGTGTTATAGCTTATTTGGTCGTAGATTTCTGAGATCTGTCTACACATAAATCCATATTCTGCAGGGCTCTATCTGCACCGGCCAAACTGCAGCTCCAGGTTAAACTGCTGCAGGTGATGTTCCAGCACGAAGGCCTACAGTCCAAAGTACTGTATCGGGTTAACATGAGGCCCTCTGGGGACCGTGAGGAAACAGTTCCTGTGATTCTTGAAGCCTAGTTCAGAGTCAAAGAGTCACAAAACCACCCTCTGAGATTCAAAAATGTTCTCGGCGTGGAAGCTGAAGCGACAGGAAGTGAGCTGGTCTGTCTTTCTATCTGCTGAGTGTCGTGGGTTCATTTCACTCTCAAGGCTAGGGGGAGCACTGAAACAATGCATGTTTACACACAGAGTCCCTGTGTGGTCCAATAACTAACAACTCTACAGCATTATGTTTGCATTCACCTGTTTAAAAAAATAGCTTATTGTTGTAAAATGATAAATAACAGCATATTTACTGCTTGCTTTAAGGTTTTCCCGTGGATAAAGGTTTGATATAAGTTTTTTTTTTTCCTTCGTGTATTATATTATGACAAGGTAGTGAACTAATTGCTATAATGCTTAAAGATGCTGTCAGTTCGCACTGGTTCTTCGCTATATTTTGAGTCTTATTTTGAAGCATTTGCGTTTTGTCACGATACTTGAGTTTGGTCGTCGTCTCAGACGTCTTTTTGAATTCTTCGTTTCTCTGCCCGCAACTCCTACTGTGTGTTTTACCTGAGCAGACCTGAATCATTTGCCATCATTTACTTCTGTTTACATTTTCGGATGAGGTGATAACCATGATAAGTTTCAAGGCATTCAAGTGTAGGTAAGAAGGTTTTACAGGTGGTGTGGTGTGTGTGTCCATGACTGTATGGCTGGTTTGGCTTTGGCGCTAACTTGAGCTGGTTTCTTAAGATGTGCATCTAACATCGGGCCAATAACTGTAGAAGTGTGTTCATTTTGCTCAGTTAAGACGTTTATATTTTGACGAGCCCTAACACTCAACGCAGCTTTTTGTGCAGTTGTGCTACCCTGCCGTTATATATTATTATAAGTAACAACCTGAGATGTCGTTTCTTTTGTGTTTTGTTTTTTTTCCTTCCTTGTATCAGAAACACTTCACCACTGAACCACTGCAGTCATCGGCTTAAAGCCTGCTGTCATTTCTAATCCCTGTGTGTACTGAGCTTTGGCTCTCGTCTCTTGTCTCATGTAAAAAGTTTAATTACATCGGTTATGTTAATGCAGCTTTAGTTTCTGTAGTTAGAATAGTAAAACTCTATTTTGAAAAATATGATATTTTGAGAAAAAAACTAAATAAAAATAAGCCATTGTGATGCAACAAAGTTATTGTGTATATACCATGTAATTGCCGAAAATGAATGTGTTGAACTGATTAAAAAATGGTTAAAAAAGATTTAAGTGCAGGACTTTTTGTTGTCCCATAGCGTCATTGTGAATTATTTTACCCCAGACACCTTTTGAGGTCATAAGCTAAATAACAACAAAGTTTTTGCATGTTTTAGTTTATTACAAACTGCTGTGTCCTGTAGTTGTCTCATCACTGCATGAACTATTGAACACCAGCGATGATGCCCAGTTGTGCTTCGAACACTTCTGTTCACACTTAACTTTTTACCTTTTTTTTGAATGCTGAGATGAGTGGAGAGGGGGGGCAACGGTTGGAGTCGAACCCTTGTCTACTGCCGCAAAGACTAATCTTCGTGCATGGGACACATGCACAGAGGTGAGGTACCACAAACCTTGTCACGTTTACAGGAAAAGGTCACCAGTGCAATTGTTGTTTTATTAAATGTAATGATTTGTGTTGTTTCAGGAAGGTGGTTAACCCTGTGATGATGTCAGACAGTGTTCATACAGTGTTCACTTGACACAGAAGTATGGCATCAGGCCTTTTCTTCATGATGTGTACCTGACAAATTCATTCTTACAAAAGTCAGCATTTCTTTAAGGAAGAGGTGTAACAATATTTCTTTTCTTGACAGTTTGAGTTCATTTTATTGTAGTGAAGTTGTTTTTTGCTGTGAGACAGATTGAATGAACACAGAGGTTTTGTTTTGTGCTTTATGATTGATTCACAGAGTTAACTGCATAATAAATGTCTGATTTCAAACCCAATATCATAAGTTTACAAAACTTAATCAATATTCAAATCTGGCTAAAGCTAATTCCTAATACTTTAGACACATACTATCTATACTATGACATACCATGTTTTTTCAGTGGCTTTAAATGATACCAAACACCATTAAATACTCAGTAGAAGTAAAAGTCTTCATATTCAGTTAGTATTAGTAAGTACAGAAGTACGATCAGCAAATGTTAAAAATGTATTCTGCAGAAAATGCAATAGGTAGATGCTGTGATGGAAGATGACTTAAATTGTGAACATTTTGGATTTGGAAAGCTAGCTGGTTGAGGATAAATGCTATGGCTCTTGTGCCAGGAGATGGAGCCATAAACAGTTTATAGAACCTACCAGAGCAGGAGCGTCCCTCTCTGAAGACCCCGCTCTTCAGAGAAGACCTCCTCTCCAACACTACCAACAACCAAACATGCTAAATTAGAATCGTCACAGCACTTATTGCTGCACTAACGCTTCTTATCACACTGTACCTTGATTGTTCCCTTTTCTGTAAGTCGCTTTGGATAAAAGCGTCAGCTAAATGCTAATCTAATATAAATGTGAATGTTTTACCTCTTGTTTCAGATATTTCTGATTATCCTGCCTATCCAATTTTGCTTAACCATCTTCAGGAAATTTCTCATCCTAAGCTCATTGCTCATAAGCTCAGTCTTCAGAGTGAAAAATGTTCTCGGTATTGTCTCTCCTGTTGCATTCCATGAATAAGCACCTATATTAAATTTTCCCACACTTTTTGGTGATTTTTCTCAAAAATTGTTTGATGAAATGCTTAGAAAAGTCACAGCACAACATTCTTGGCCGAGTTGCATCTTTTGATATATTTTTTTTAAATGTGCCAAAACTGCAGGAGGAGTAGCACAGCAAAAAAAAAAAAAAAGAAGTATGCC
>NC_040011.1:42749291-42757915 GCF_000972845.2 Larimichthys crocea
TGTCCTCTCTATATAGGTGTAACGAGTCTGTGTGACCTCATAGTATTCCCCTTACAGGGTTGAGTGAATTTCCTGGGGTGCAATTCCCCAGGTGGCGTTGTTGGACAAATCCCCCCCCTCTTTTACCACGTCTCGCCACATAAGGCATGCGGTGTACATCTCTGAATCATAACTCTTTTGATTTAAGCATGAAGCTGCAGTTGATTTTGGGATTAACAAAATGTTTCCTTGCATATTCTCTTCTGAATCTGAAATAACAGGTGTACATATTCCCTAATGTAACCTCTAGTTTACATTTATTCCATTGCATCCCATTGCAATTCTCTCTCATCCTCAAGAAAAGGGATGTCTTTGATCATGGTTTTAAACTCATCCAAAACTTTCTGCAACTCCTTTGCAGCGTGTCTGATGGATTGGACAAATTTCATGATCTCAGAACATGGTGTACCATCTGCCTGTTTTTGTCTAATTTGGTGTATCTCTCTAGCATCCATGGCAATGAAAAATATATCTGCTGCCACAAATAAAGTAGAAAGCACACCACCAGCTATCTCTGCCACTCGTACCACCCTGGATGCTTGTGCTGCGATTTCACCAATGTTTACCACTCGAAGTAGTCGAGTTAGTTCAGAAATGCCGCCTATGCCCCTACCTACCACTGTGCCAAACCTTGCGCTGTTATTTTGACCCAAAGGGCTGTCTTCAATGTTGGGTATATCACCTGAGTGACTTGCATACAATGCCTGTAAACTGTTGCCAATCTCCTGGAGCCAGAGTGCAATAGCATCAGTTTTCTCATTGAACTCTTTAATGATGCTTTCAACAGCTTTGCGATCAGAGGACTGATTAACCATTTTTGTGATATTTGAGACACCAGCAGTGACCCCACCAGCCACGCCCACCCCAACTCCAATCCCAGTTACAATAAGTGAGGCTCCCAAAGTGAAGGGTGCCAGAATAAGACCCACTATGGATGTAATCCCTCCCGCTGCTCCGATCACTCCTCCTGTCAGACTGCCGATGGTTGTGCCTTGATGCACACGTTCCAAACTGTCTGCCACCGATCTTAGCTTCTCCAACTGAGTCTGGAGGTGGTCTGCAGCCATTTTGCTCTATCCAAAAAACATAGTAAGTGTCAGAGATAGAGATAAGAGATAAGGTCCAGGAGATCATGAGACATACATTTACTATATATTCTTAGGATCTGTGATAATGAGAGAAATTCTTTATTTCTTTAAAGTGTCAAACCTTTTTGAAGAGAGATTTTAAAGCAATTGGACGCCCCAAAATCTCCCAAGCTGTAGGTCTTGAATGAGGGTCTTTATTCAACATATCATCCAAGAGTTCATGTAACTCTGATGAGTAATTATCTGGGAGACGTGGTGCAGGACCAGAAATGATCTTGGGGAGGAGATTGACTGTGGTCTCTGCAGAGAACTAAAAAAGAATTATTGTTTGTTGTTGTAATAAAATTACTATAGATCATTAAATAACAAGGAAACCAATGTTGCAAGAAATGCAAGAAACTCACCGCTAACTGCTGAGTACAGAGCTCATAGAGTATACATCCCACTGACCAAATGTCACTACAAATGAAGAAAGTATTATTACAAAATAAGAAAAGGTACTACTGAACACACACACACACACACACACACACACACACACACACACACACTATGTTCTAATGTTCTATTCTGGTATGAAGCTTTATACCTTTTAGTGTCATACGTTGCCTGTGTGAAGACCTCTGGGGCCAGATAGTTAATTCCTCCACTTTCCTCAGTATTCACATTACCTTTGCTGTGTAAAGAATAAATACAACATGTATCCATCCTTGTATTGTATTTATACTTTTTATGTTTAAATGTGTAATTGAAATAGGAGTATACAGTACTTTCCCTGGATTTCCTGAAATCCATCCAATCGCAGTGTTCCAAATTCGGTGAAGAATATGTTCTGGAAAAGAAGAAAAGGTAAAACTGTAACTTCTTCCAAAAATATGTGGGGCTTGTTTTACATTTCAGGGATGGACATTTACCAATCTATAAGAGCAGTCCTGCAACCCAGTTGCTGTGTAGTTTACACTGAATATAACAAAAAACTACTGTCTACAAGCATTTGGTATGTGTTTATACATGCAGAGTCCAACAACAAAAGACATGCTGAGGTTTTATTCTGAGCTGAGGGTCACTTGATGCCTTGTGATGTGTGAAGCAGTACATAAAAGTGATAGTTTTAGAAAGTCCTGGGTAATAACTTCTAACCAGGATTTTGATTGACATGCAGTAAGCTTTCCATATGTGCTTTGATATGGATCATCTGTTGAATACTCAACCATCAGTGTGTTAGTGTAACTCAAACACAGCCAATGTTTAATTGCAGTATCCCCACTGGGCTGTACTCATTTAGCAGGTTCAGTAAGTTTACAATTTATTTATCGAAGTGTTTACAGATTATTTCTTAAATTACATTTAATGAGTGCTGTACCTCTGGCTTTAGATCTTTGTGGAGAAATCCTTTTTCATGAATGGTTCTCAGCGCCATACAGATTTCAACAATCCAGCTCAGTATCTAGAAAAGAAATGTTATTACTTACAAAATACTAATACACTGGTTTACATACTAGTGTTTACTATTAAAGAAATTAAGCAGTACTGTACAGTTGCACATAGAGGTAGAGAGATGCACCTTTTGATGATGACCTCTAACCTGTATTGATCCCTTATTTTCAGTTGTTTAGGACGAAATAGCAAAAGAAAAAATGTAATGCATTGATGATGTATGACACAGATAAATATTTGAAATAAGTTTTGCATGAGTACCTCAGACTCAAGTAGACTCTTCTCGCTGATCTTTTCTGCAAGGGTCCCTCCCTGACTGTACTCCGTCACCACATAGTAAGTGTTCTGATCTTCATCTTCATGACAAAAGGAAAAGACAATTAGTTAGCATTTTCAAAGAAGTCATCTTTAAGTTATATAAATTAATTAAATGAAATACAAAACACAATATTTAACAAAACAATATTTAAGTGTCATAATTTTTTTACTTGCATCCAGTATTTTGGCACAATTTCAAGAGGCTGACATTTATTTTTGAAGACTTACCTATGAAAGAATTTTTGGTGCTCATGACATGAGGATGACTTGTCTTGAAGCTTTCAATTTCTGGGATTAATGCTTCATTTGTGGAGATCTGTTAAAATATCACTGTATATGGATGATCTGTCAGAGGCACATCGCAGTGACCTGCTAACAGGTCGAAGTTGCTGTATACTTGTGGTCACTGACTCCACACCTGAAGATTTACCTGCTCTCTCAACCTTTCCTCCCAAATTTAGCTCACCCTTGTCCGTCGGTCACATTAGTGAGTAACTTATTGTGTGTATATGAATAAGCTAGTGAACATCCTGTATGTGTTTTGAATTTATTTTTCGTTAATCATGAACAATTTGAAAAAAAACTCAACAAGAGTTTGCTTTGGTGTTTTGGAGAACGAGTGAACTTGGTCACACCCATATTTAATGTGTGTTAAAGTAAACAGAAATGAGCTCAGCACTTACTTCAACTGTTCTTATGAAAAACTTGTCACCATCTTTTGTGGCTACAACTCCATTTTTTGTTTCACCTTCAATTGTGTAGCCTTCCTTCTGAAGAGTGCTCTGTTGTTGTCCCATCTTTGTTGTCACCTACAAAAACAACACACACATATAAAACAGTTATTGTAGGACTGTGTGAAGAATTATTATGAACATGGCATAAGTTTCAATCATGTGACCTGAAGTGTGTTGCTCAATATTTTAGAAATCTTAAATAGAAATGATTGTTCATATTTTCACTATTTTAGAAAACCACAGCTAACTACTTTAAAGAAAGAAGCTAATCAGATAATGCCGTTACTGTAAAAAAGAAAATGTATCCAATAATACAATTAAATATACATATTCTCTGAAAATTCAATAAAAACTCACTCTTGCTGTTTCTTTCTGTTTGAGTCCAGACTCTCTAAAACACGTTGAAGCTGTGAGAGCCACAAAGTCACAATAAATGTTTGCATGAACAATCGTCAGCAGGTGTGTAAATCATTAACCTAGCTACAAAGGGCATACTGTACCATATAACCTGTCATTTCCTTACTAATAATGCAACACCCAGGTATACACAACCTGTATAATATCTGTAAATTACAAATGTAAATGTAAATATCATCACTACACTCATACTGTCATACTGTGCACACTGTATATTTATGTTTATTTCATCCTGCACTATGCACCATTGCAGCAAACCAAACCAAATCCTTGTCTTTACACACAGATATTTATGTATATATATAAATATTTACCTTTTTACATGTACATACAGTAGCTTTTGTTTTTGTTCTTGTTTATGTCTACGTTTTACCTGTCAAGTCCTCAGTTTTGTTTTTTAACTGTGCCTGTGTCTATATATGTTTGATGATTGTACTAAGAGAGCAAAGTGTAACCGGAGTCAAATTCCTCGTGTGTGTTCACATACCTGACGAATAAAAGTGATTCTGATTTATTGTAAATGTGACAAAATGAACTCTAAGAAAATCCCATTACTTGGATGCAACAATGTTTTTTAAGTGTGGGTCACTGTTATGGCCTCAAATAAAATATTTGACTTAATGCTGGCTCAATGAGACCATAACATATAAAGGATGCCTGAAAAAAAAACTGGTACAACATGCTCCTAAAAGCATGTTGTACACGTACCATGTCATGCAGAAAAAAAACAAACACGATACTTTCTCTTCCACTCAAAAGTGAGTCCATGAAAACTGTCTCAATCTGCCCACTCAACAAAGATGACAGTCTGACATCAGGAAACCATCTCAGGGTTAGCCACCGTCCTGAAACAATAATCTCTGAAACAACACAAATCATTAAATTACATTTAAATACAATAACAAGTGCACTGGTGACCCTTTATTTAAAACCTGAAGTGGGAGACCAACACAGTCACTTTTATCAAAAAGGCCCATTATTTGTCATCAGCTACTTTTTCTGGATTGTCTAAAGCTCTTCCAGTTCACTTGATACCTTGATTGCTTACAGTGAAATCAAGGAATCAGGACAAGTAGAGCATGTTTGCTCCGACTGCTTTACCATTACTGAAGTTAAAAGATAGTTTACAACCAAGAGCAGCACAGTATTGTTGCAACAATAGTTTTTATTTAAAGCTCAGTTTGGCTCTATCACAGGACAGATACAGAGAGAGAACACAGAGGTTTCTGACCTGCATATCCTTAGACAGTGTAAAAAAAACAAAACAAGAAAAAACATTAAAATCAGACTCAAAGGCTGACAGACCTGAACCTACGTCCTCCCTTATGAGATGACAGTATTTACCGCTGAGTCACCAAGATCTAACTTTAAATGTTTTTGTTACAACTTCAACTGCATTTATTTTTCACCTGTGTATATGTATACAATAAACATATGGATAAAAACATGCATTCACATGGTAATCACAAACTTTAAGCCCCTATGTATATAATGAATGTGATAAAATCATCTTTCAAATGATTGTGATGGCATAAATTATCATTTGTACAAAGATGAGATAATCTGGTGCATCCCAGAGTCTCTGGATCGAATCTGTGGGTATAGCCATGTACACTCTGGTCTGTTATTATGTAACTAGACAAGACTACAACTCAAAGTAAGAATTATTCAAATTCTACACAAAGGGGCTGTTTTACACTAATGTATCAAATAATGAAAAGAAAACACAATATAATAAACTCAATGTAACATTTGCTAGCAACCATGAAGCTACTACCAGATTTAAAGAATAATTTTAGATTATTTGTGACATTCATATTCATATTTACATTGTAATCTGCCAGATTACTGTATATTGTGACAGCTGATGATTTGTAACAGTGTTCAGTATAATGCATTTACTTTGAAAAAAATAATTAAGATTTAACAATAGATTTTTCAGGTTACAGTGAGACATCACAAAATAGCAATACACTTTTTACCCTTTACCCTAAACATTCAGCATTTCTCAAAGGTGTACTGTCATTAATTAAATCATTACCAACAATCAGTGTTATCAAATAAAAATGAAAAAGCATTATGACACAGTTCATCATTATACAGCATGTAACTACATTGGATCACTTGTTTGCTTGAAAATGTTATGTCACAATACATAGTTAGTCATAAAGTCACTTCAGATGTGTCTGATTCTGGAAATAAAACTACTATTATTGATTAACTGCTAAAACTGTGGGTTGGCAGTGTAATTAGGATTTTTGCCGTATTAACTAACTCATTAAAGAATATCTATCCAACACCATCTGAAAAAAAAAGATTTTATAGTTTATCCCAGGCCACATCCCGGACATGCCATGAAGGTGCGCTGTGGCATTTAAAGGTAAACAAGCTGAGAACACCATGGCAGTGTAAGGCATGTGGTGTACATCTCTGAGTCATAATTCTTTTAAGGCATCAGTAGGGACACTTTTGACTCAAAAGTCAAAGCATATTTGACACATTCCTGATTTTTTAAAATGTATTTGGTATGTTTATCTTTTCAGAGGAATCTTAATTCTGAATGTACATAATTATAGTTACATAATATTTACATAAAAGTTTATAAATCTCTAGATAGCCCTGGTAATCCTGGAAAAGAAGAAAAACATATTCATATTTGAAGCTAATGCAAAGGTTGGAGGAGGCAAATAGAAATGGAGGTACTACAAAAATCAAACTTAAGCATGAAGCTGCAGTTGATTTTGGGATTAACAATATGTTTCTTTGCATATTCTCTTCTGAATCTGAAATAACAGGTGTACACGTTCTCTTATGTAACTTCTAGTTTACATTTATTCCATTGGATCCCATTGAAACTCTTACTCCTCAAGAAAAGGGAGGACACTAATCATGAATTTGCACTCATCCAAAACGTTTTGCAACTCCCTTGCAGCGTGTCTGATGGATTGGACAAATTTCATGATCTCAGAACATGGTGTACCATCTGCCTGTGTCTGTCTAATTTGGTGTATCTCTCTAGCATCCATGGCAATGAAGAAGATATCTACTGCCACAAATAAACCAGAAAGCACACCAGTTGCTACCTCTGCCACTCGTACCACCCTGGATGCTCGTGCTGCGATTTCACCAATGTTTACCACTCGAAGTAGTCGAGTTAGTTCAGTAAGGCCACCTAAGCCCCTTCCTACCGCTGTGCCAAACCTTGCTCTGGTTTTTTGACCCAAAGGGATGTTTTCAGTGTTGGGTATATCACCTGAGTGCCTTGCATTCAATTCCTGCAAACAGTTGCCAATCTCCTGGAGCCAGAGGACCATAGCATCAGTTTTCTCATTGAACTCTTTAATAATGCTTCTAATGGCTTTGCGATCAGAGGACTCATTGACCATTTTTGTGATATTTGAGGCACCAGCAGTGACCCCACCAGCCACGCCCACCCCAACTCCAACCCCAGTTACAATAAGTGAGGCTCCCAAAGTGAAGGGGGCCAGAATAAGACCCACTATGGATGTAATCCCTCCTGCTGCTCCGATCACTCCTCCTGTCAGACTGCCGATGGTTGTGCCTTGATGCACACGTTCCAAACTGTCTGCCACCGATCTTAGCTTCTCCAACTGAGTCTGAAGGTGGTTTGCAGCCATTTTGCACTATCCAAAAAACATAGTAAGTGTCAGAGATAGGGATAAGAGATAAGGTCCAGGAGATCATGAGACATACATTAAAAATATATTCTTAGGATTTGTGATAATTTTTGTGGAGAAATGTGGAGAAATTGCTGAAGTCAAAGGTCAATGGTGAGGTCAGGAGGGAAGAAAGTGTTCAGGAGCCTCTGATGTCTTATGCTGTATTACTTATTGACACTTGGCCAAGGAGAATTAGAGACACTCTCAAAGTTCATCAGAAGTGCCTGAGTCGGTCTCACATTCTGCCAAACTCATCCTGGTGGCCCGGGCAAATTTTTTTTTTTTTTTTTTTTTCTTGCAACCTTGGTTTCCTTGTTATTTATATTTCTATAGTAATTTTATTACATTCTTCTCTAACAATAATTCTTCTTCTTTGTTTTCTGCAGCGACCACAGCCAATCTCCACCCCCAAGATCATTTTCTGGTCCTGCACCACGTCTCCCATACAATACTCACCAGAGTTTACGTTAACTCTTGGCAGACATGTTGAATAACGACCCTCACTCAAGACCTCCGCTTTGAGATTTTGGGGCGTCCAATTGCTTTAAAATCTCTCTTCAAAAAGGTTTGACACTTAAGAAAATAAAGAATTTCTCTCATTATTGTTATGAATTTTCTATCCTTAGTTACACAAAGTCACGTGTGGGCTTGAGGTTCCTCTGCGGTATTAATTGTCTTTGATTGAACAGTAGGTGCCAGTCTATCTCAACACTGTGGTTGCCAGGGTCTAAGAGACTTATTGCTGCCTTCCTGACATATAGATAGCTGCCATTGACGTTCCACTGCGTAAACAGACATCTGTGTCTCCAGACTAGAATATGCTGACAATAGCACCTCCATGGATAAAGACTTCTCTTGGACTACATTCTGGGGCGTGTGTATTTGTGGTGTTATCGGGGTTTAAAGTATGA